>NC_138766.1:38696995-38934495 GCF_965113315.1 Podarcis vaucheri
AAGGTGCTGTGGGCAAATAGATAGACTGATGGTGGGTGATTCTGCTTTGTAGTCTTGCTCATCAAAGTGAGTGTGCAAGGAACCACCGGAAACTACAGGGAACACTGCACTTTTTAAAAGTGTGTTCTTCGTATTTATTTATTTATTAAGCTGAGAGATACTAATTAATATAATTTAATAGAAAGATAAGGGACGCGGGTGGCACTGTGGGTTAAACCACAGAGCCTAGGACTTGCCGATCAGAAGGTTGGCGGTTCAAATCCCCGCGACGGGATGAGCTCCTGTTGCTCGGTCCCTGCTCCTGCCCACCTAGCAGTTCGAAAGCACGTCAAAGTGCAAGTAGATAAATAGGTACTGCTCTGGTGGGAAGGTAAACAGTGTTTCCATGCGCTGCTCTGGTTCGCCAGAAGCAGCTTAGTCATGCTGGCCACATGACCTGTATGCTGTATGCCGGTTCCCTCGGCCAATAAAGCGAGATGAGCGCCGCAACCCCAGAGTCGCCCATGACTGGACCTAATGGTCAGGGGTCCTTTTATCCTTTACCTTTAATAGAAAGATAGCCATTTAATCATTTTTAATAAGGAACTAACTAGCTTTTACCTAGTTGCTTTTTTTAATATTCCCAGCTTAATTAATAAAAGTGAGCCATTTGCAATAGTTCCACAGCTTGAGTGAATGGGCCAGGACTCGATGCTTTCCAAATGCCCTCCATATATCAGGTGACACCAAGTGATAGTGGTTTACCAAAGGCTGCCGCAAAACACAATGCACAATCTCAGGTGCCTCTCTATGCCAGTTCTTTTCTGACATTTTGCAAAATGCCACATGAAACAAATAACTAAATATGAATGATCCCCGCTGTCTTAAACCACTTCAGCCTTAGCACTATTCAGCCAGATCTATTGCATTTTCTAAGCCAACAGAAGATCAGAGCATGTGCTTCACTTATTCTGACAGTGACATGCAATCATTTTGCTTCAAGCAGGAACAGGTCACTGTCTCAGTGGACATCCTAGTTACTGACTCTTCCTAGACACTGTTTTCAAGTCAACAAGCTAAAGGTGTGCCATCCTGTGACATATATAAATATATATATATTCAATGCCAAAATTATGATCATTTGTTCTTTTCCTAGAACCATCAGTGAGCAACATCAGGAATGGAAGAAGCTGAACCTGAACAAAACAGGAAAAGGATATCCATTCCATTTACTTATAATAAATGAAGTTTAAAGAAAAAAATCATTTAAAAAAATGTTGGTGCTATTTTCAGCTGAAACACATTACTGTGTGTGTTATGCATGTTTAGTAAAAAGTCCATGTGTGCATTTGTGCATGTGGTTTGAGAACTACAGTTAAAAGGAAAGGCCTAATTCTCAAGGAATGCGTGTGTGTGCGCGCGCATGCATATATATATATATATATATATATATATATATATATATATATATATGCAGGTTTTGGTGTCTTCGGGTGTCTTCCCGTGTAAGAGTCGGGGTGTCTGTGCGACGTTTCGACGAGGTCTCACTCGTCATCTTCAGGCTGGTGCTTTCGGCTTCTTGTTACTGGAACAGAGCAGAATCTGGTGTTTGAGTTCCTATAAATACTGTTGAGGGGTGTGGTGTATAGCCTCCAACGTTCTGGGCAGAGAGGAAGTTCCTAGATTAGTGTGCCTCTTCTTCTTTTGTTCCTTAATTACTTGAGGGATATCTTGAGTGATTTCATGAGTGATATTCTGAATACCACTGGATGGGTCATTAAGTGTAGATTAGTTGCTAAAGCTTTTGTGTCTTGACCTCTTGAGCTTGTGAAGAGTTTTTCTGAGAAGATGGCTGTGCTGCATTTAGTTGTGCTCTGGCTTGGCTTCGTGTATAGGGGCGAGCTGTGGTTTTGTGCCTTGTGCCAGCCAGATCTGTGTAGGGATTGCAGGGGGGTGCAGCATCCGGAGGTGCCACTATAGTTTGGCTACTGGATGGAGTCTGTAATATGTCTGTGGAGAGGGTCTGGGTTTGGGTCTGGTGTGGTTGATTGGTGACGGCGTTCTGTGTGCCTCTGGTTCTGGTGTCGGTTTTTGTGGGGAGGGCTAATTTCCAGATGTCTGGCAGGCGGGACGTGTCGTCACGCTTGTTCATGTTGTGAGGGTGTTTCTCTATCTCGATGGCTTCCATGATTATTCTCTTGTGGTGATGTTCCATGTTAAAGAGCAATTTGGAAT
Organism: Podarcis vaucheri; assembly: GCF_965113315.1. NCBI lineage: Eukaryota > Metazoa > Chordata > Lepidosauria > Squamata > Lacertidae > Podarcis > Podarcis vaucheri. Next base: position 38,699,210 of record NC_138766.1, read on the forward strand.
CTGCAAAATTAATTTCGTGTCCTGTTTCTTTCATGTGTTGGAAAAGAGAGGAAGTTTTTTCTTCTTTTTTGACGGCATTCTTGTGTTCTGCGATACGTGCATTTTTATATATATATATATATATATATATATATATATATATATATATATATAATTGTCTTCATGAATGAATCAGTGCTTCATTTTAAACAAGGCTTCTGCACTGAGCTTAGCCCAGCACAGTAATTTAATTAATCTACATTTCATGACTGAAGTGATAAGGATGAAACATTTTAAAATAACCAAAAGGTAGATACACCAGAAAAGTCTGATGAAACATTAAATGAATGTAGTGTAACACATTATCTTTGCTTCTGCACATCCAAAAAGCGCAATGAACTAAAACATTGCATTAAGCCACGAATAAAGCTAAAAATTAAATTGGCTCAGGAAGATCCAGCGTAGTGGTTTATGCAGTAAGAACACAGTAAATTTGGTCATTTAATATCATTCTTTTTACCTTCAATGTGCACGCTTAGAGAAGGAGAAAAACCCTTGAAACTCATGCAGGAAATTGTATGGGGAAAGGGAGTGTATGGGCTTTAAGAGTTCTACTCATTTAACATTTTTTTAAAATTGACACCATTTTCTGTGATCTTATATAGAATATAATTACTCTCGCTGACCATCATTTAGGTGCTGTGAATCCCCTAACACATGAAATATAACCAGGCCCATTGGAGATAGAAACAAGACCTAATAAAGAAGACATATTCAAAAATATAACCCTGCGCCTCCAAATCAATAAATAAAGACAAGTATTTCATACACTAATGCATATATCTATGGCTATTATAAATTAGTGGCTTGCCAGAAAATACACTTCTTAGCACAAGTGCCATTATTTCAAGTTGTCTGTTTAATGCACACTTAGTATATTTTCCTCATGCAAAGCTGCACTGCATAATTAGGCAACATCCATTCTTAAAAAAGGAAAGTAGACGTCAAAAATGAAATACATAAAGCCACGACATTTTACAAATTTGCATCTCCAAAAGTTATGTGCGGTTTCTGATAGGCGAAAAAAAAAATTGCAACAAGATCACTATATTATAATGGTCCCAGTTTCATCTTCGCTTGCTTCATCTGCTAGGCTGGCAGTAATGTAAGTTATAATGCACTCATTCTCATTCAACTTCAGTGGATGGGAATTTTCTAGAGTAGTTCTATTAAGTGGACGACTGGATAGGTGTCTTAATAAGTTTGCTGAATTATGGCCGTTAAAGCTCAGTTAGATAAATTGTTTGATGGCTAGTTGTTTTCATCGTAGGCATTTACTGTCTCCTAGGGACAGCTTGAATGTTTCCATTTATGTCCAGAGCATTGGCTGAACTTCTGTGAAACCTATTGGTCATACATTGCAAGGATTTGAAGCCTTTTTCTGTTTCAGGTCTCCCATGGCTAGCCAGGTCCCCTCAAACTGTCTGTCTGCCATTATAGAAAACCAACAAGGTCCTCAGCACTTAACAACCCACACATTTAAAAGCACGTGTGAAATCCACATTTTCTTTACATGTCACAAGCATGCCTAACCATCTCAAGCCAGACACACTTTACATAACCTGATTCCAGGGGCGCCACATGCCACAAACTCCTGGTCAGAGCTTTGAAAGGGTACGTGAAAGATTCTCAGATTTCTTCTCACAGTTAATCCTGCCACCATGATGCCTGGTGGCTTGGCTGTTTTCATGCCACCCTTTCTGTATTTTCAAAGGCTAAAGGCAGAGAAATAGTATATAATTATTCCCACCCTTTGCAGTAGCCACAGGGTGGTGGGAAACAAAATAAAATAAGATATGAAGAATACATAAAATCCATAAAATAACACAGTCCTTAAAAATAACAACACAGCAACTCACAACCTATTATGACACAGCTGTCATGTCTTGTCATGTCCCTTTTTCCCCAAATGCCCATGGAAAAAGTGTGTCTTAACCAAATCATTAAAGCTAAAAAGAGTTGGGGCCAAACATACCTCGGTAGAGAGGAAGTCGTACATGTAAGGAGTCATCACTGAAAAGGTCCAGGAGAAATCATCATCATCATCATCATCATCATTCAAATTTATATACTGTGTTTTATCCAAGGATCGCAGGGCAGTTTACAATATAAAAACACAAAAATTCTTACCATAGTAACTAACAAAAGCAATAATCCTCCCACCTCAGTATGTTATGGATTTCAAGATGGCTATGAAAAGAGATGACAGGGAGTGATTGTGTCAAGAAGTGAGCAGTCGGTTCCATGAGTGAGTAGCACCTTTCCCAGGGCCCAAAATCTCTCTCATAGGACACGACCCTCTGCCAGCAGGAAAGGGCTACTGTGCTCATGACCTGCTTGTGAGATTCCCATTGGCATCTGCCTGGCAAGTATGCCAAACAGGATACTGTATTGGACTATATTGGCCTTTGGTCTGATCTAGAATGTCTTTCCTTATATTTATAATGCCTTCCTCTTCAGACTTCGTATTTGGGGTACTGTCTCTATGCTGTTGTGCTTAGGAGTCTGCTTGCACATCTCAGCAGCTTTCATGGAGGGCCACAGGAGCGCAGTGGCTTATAGGCTGCAGAAGCTTGGACAGTGTACCAGAAACCTTTGTGCCCAGGCCCGTTAATCACACGGTGCCACTGAGGTATATAAACTGGCCGGTCCGCCAGCAGCCAAAACATCAGCCAAAGAAAGAAAAATGAGCTTGCATCAGGCAGAAGCAGATTGCAGAGCTGTGTCCCAATGGTGTCAGGGGCAAGTCCTGAGCCACCACCATCAATTAGTTCAAATCAAATCAGACACACTGCCATTCAGCTTGCAACACTAATGTTCTGGTCTTGGCCATTGTGCACACACTCTCCCTCTTCCCTGCTCCCTGACACATGCACACATCAAACTATGGTATAATTTCCTCTTCTGGCATTGAAATCCTCCACTGATTACAGTGGCTTTTATTTCCGTCTTAAAACTAAAATCTTCCAAATGTTTGCACAACTGTCGTTGCTGGCTATATGAAAATAAAGGCTTGGAAGTGCAAGGCATTCCATTATCGACAATAAAGATGTATCTCTACTATAGACTCATCTTAAACTAAGAGCCATTCCTTCTACCCAATTTCGGGGCACGGGTTACAAATCTGCAACGGAATTCGCAGCACTATCATCAATATACAATGCACGGGGTACTTGGTTTCAACAATCAGACCACTATAAAAAACAATATAAGGGAATTGAGAAATCCAGCACTCATTGAAAGAACTCGTGGTGGACTTTGGTATCTCAAATTTCAGTGTCACCATGTGCATCACCAAAATTCAATGCTCCCTGCCTCTCACTCTATTCTAAGTCACTGCTGCAGTGTCCCCTTTGGTGCCCTCTTGGCTCAGCTCTCATTGCAAGGAAACCAGTCGTGTTCCCCTAAATCTTCCCCTGCTTGCAGAGGGTGACTTCACTGGGTCTAGCTTTGTGCTACCACAACATTCTCCAAACACCTGCACATCCAACAGCATCCAAGAAAGTCCTATACTGATTACAAAGGAAACTTCACATGGATTTGCATTGCAATACACACACACACACAGTTCAAAGATTTCTGGAACCAGAAACAGCTAGTTCATAGGTTCAACACATGTTATAACTTGGCTGTTTCAACATGCCAGACCCTCCAGGTGTCCCTATTTGCCAGGGAAATCCCTGATTTAGAAAAGCCATCCCAGTTTCTGATTTGAACTTAGATTGTCCCGTTTTTCCTTAGGATGTCCCTATTTTCATTGAAGAAATGTTGGAGGGTAAGACATGCAAAGCCAACATCATCAATCAGTTATCATAGATAATCCTATCTCACACCAGCCAATTACTTAATAATGTAAGACAAAGTGGAAAATAATAGTGGGGGTGCAGTAACTGCTTCCTCTAAGGATTAACTGGAGGAACAGTTTAGAAGTTACTTTTTCATCCAGCACAGCAGATGGAAGCATCACTCACACCTCTGAATATTCATTAATAATGTTACATTCAAATATCTGACACACAATTCTCAAATTCAGAATATCTGGAATTCAATTCGCTGCACAAATCTGATAAAGTGATTCTTCTGTCTGCTGAACCCAATAAAAGTAACGTCTAACTGGACCAAAGAGACAAATCAGAATGGAGTGAGAGGAATCCTAGATGCGGAAGTTATTTATCAGCCTCTGAGGTTATAATGGAAGAGTAATAATTTCCAAAGTGCATATGCTTTTGAGAGCTTTTATCTAATTTCTCTTGAGCCCCACCCCTCCAGGTTCAGCTGTGCTGTTATGTGTTTGATAGTGGTCCATATAAACTGGGATGCAGCCATCTTCCTGTTGCTGGTACACTACAAAGAGGAGCCTGGAAAGAATGCCCCCCCTTTGCAGTTGCTTTCTCTGGAGCTTTTAATACCATAGGCATATTGTTATAAAGATTTGTGCAGTTACCATGCATGGATGGAGGAGATTTTCTGTTGAACTGCATTGTTAAGCAAACTTGAGTGGTGAACATGCCTTGGAAAGGAATTTGGGGCCAGAACTGTCTGCACTTGGGGCCAAAGCTAGCCTGATGCTCTCTGGGTCTATGTGGGATGCTGAACCATGGTCAGAATTATAGTAAGAAATTTTTTTGGATACAGTTATAAAAGAAGATTAAGAAAACAGATGTTCAGCTAGGACCCTATCATGATTTTACTGAGGTACATGGAGGGAATTGGATAAGAAATAGAAAAAGAATTAGTTAATTATCAGTTGCCCAGCACTGGATTTTTTTATTTTTATTTTTTTAAGCAGAAATACCAAGAACAGAGGACTAGGAAATAAAATGTTGAATTTTGGTTAAATCCTCAAAATCAATGCACTGGATTAAAATAGAGACAGAGGAGGGAAAGGAGTTTGATTGAACTATTTTGAGAAATGTTTTAGATATCATAGTCAGGATCCCGTTTTACGGGCTATGAATTTGATTAAATTAACAAAGAATGATGTGATCATTGAAGTATATATGAGAGTTAATGAGCTTTAGAAATGATTAGTATATTTATTTATGCCAAGTTTAGAAAAGAAATGGAATCTAAGGAGCGATGTAATCAAACTGTAGTTCTGTATATTATTATTTTGCTATTTTGTGATATTTGCATAGTAATGATATTAATAAAATATTCAATATATATGAAAAAGTGGTAAGAGTCAGCTTCTGAAAACAGCTTTGAGGTTGTTGGGTTCTTTTTACAATCAAACGGTATATAAATGTTAAGAAATGGAAAACATGAAATGTCTGAGAGCAGATGTGTGTGTTTTCTTCTCCATTGCCCCAGGCACCAAACTTACCAGGCCTGACTCTGACATCACTCAGAGTAGCCGTTATTTCAGACATCAAGAAATGAATGTATTAAGTAGACCCTAGTCTGTTTCTTTGTGCATTTCCTTGTACCAATATTGTTTTGATCAGGAATGGGGCATCCAGTAGAAGTCTTGAACCAGACTTCTTTTTCCTGGCAAGAGGTGAACAACTGCATCAGACTTACTTTTTTTTGTTTTGTTTTTAGGTTGCTTATGGTAACTATTGACAGGTTCATTAATTTGTGTAGGTCTTACTTGAACACAAAGTTAGCCATTGAAATATATAAAAAAATATAAAAAACTGTCCAGTAGCACCTTAGAGACCAACTAAGTTTGTTCTTGGTATAAGCTTTTGTGTGCATGCACACTTCTTCAGATGCACACGGAAGCTTATACCAAGAAAACACTTAGATGGTCTCTAAGGTGCTACTGGACAATTTTTATTTTTATTTTATTTCAACTGTGTCAGACCAACACGGCTACCTACCTGAATCTAAGTTAGCCATGTTTATTAACTTCAGCGAGTCTATTAACAGTAGGATTAGCACTGACTACCACACACTGTCAACAAACCCCCACTTTTAAAAAGAGTGTACTTTATTATCATCTACTACATTCCTCCAGAACAACTTTTGGCAGGGACAACAAAGCTGTCCAGTCTCTGTTAACCTCCCCATCTAAGTTGTCACTCTATTCCAAGCAAAATATGTTGGACAAAGTATTCTCATTCCAGTTTTGGCCATTTTAGAATACTGCCAAGTGTCGTTGTTAATGACTGCATGCTCCAATTTACTACTAGAACTCTCTGCAAGGACTGTCTGGGACCCTACTAGGTTCTTTCCAGCCCCTGTCTATCCACAAACACACACCCCCAATCCCATGTGTATCGCCTCCAGTTCTAGGATGCCAGAGGTATTTTTGTTTTATGTTTTTCCTCGCAAGTTGACACAACTTAACATTGTTTGTCTTGTCACCAGATTATTACTCTAAATTAAAAGGTTATCCGCAGTGAGTCACTGAATATTTTACATCATGGTTACAGTAGCTGCTCTAGCAGACACCTGCGCAGAGATGAGGCTATATATACATAATGTCACTGTGCTGTCAAAATACAAGATGCCTGCTGTACCTCTCTCTAATATATACCACTTGCTGCTCATCTCCCTCTGCTCCCTTTAATTCTCTGCCTTCCTTCTGGCAGACTTAGCGAGGTCAGTGCCGGGAGGGATGGAAGGGCCATCGGATGACTGAAAACATGCAGCCCGTTGACAGTGGGAGCAGGATGGATTTGGGGAAAGTGCTGTTTTTCAAACCATTTGCAGCATCGCTTGGGGGCTTTCCCCAACCTTTGATCTAGCCCCTGTATACAAATTCCACCCAGCAGCTGGATGTTCTCATGCGGATGTACCTGGAGACTTTGCTTGTAAAACTGCAAGTGTGGCGCTTGCAGAGGAGTTTTATATGTTTAGGTTGCTGGAGAATGGAGAGATGGAGAGAGGGCGGGAGAGAGAGAGAGAGAGGATGGAGGTCTCAGAGCAAAAGAAGGGGATTGGGCTCTGGAGGAACAGAAGTTGTCAGGAATGTGGTAGCAGTGAGGCTATACCACACATCAGTGAAGGCCTACAGTGTAATGTATTTATTGAAATAGTGGTAAGGCAACATCAGCCCTGCTCTGTGGAAATCCCTTGCAGATGACTGCAGTGCCTGGAGACAAATGGTCTGGTCATGTATCCATAGCAGTGACCAGAGGAGGAATGACCACTGGGAGGAGCGCAGAGAGAAGAAACACCATGGTACATCTGCAGCGGCATAACCAGGCGCCTTCATCTGTCCCAGTTGCAGCAAAACAGGTCTCTACCATATCGGCTTCTACAGCCACAGCAACCTTCTGGCAGTTTGACTTCACCTCCAGAGGCACATTCCTTCATTGTCTCCCAAGAGAGATAGGTGCCAACAACAAATAGTGGCAAGGTGCCTGTGCAGGTGAGGCTGTATTGCTCTCTCGTCTCCTGAATGCTACGGTAGACCAAGACAGAGAGGGGAAGAGGGAAGGCAGCAGGAGGCCTGACGCAGACTCAGTGTGGATGTAGTCTCAGGAGTATCTGAAGGAGCGTCTCCACCCCCATCGTTCTACCCGGACACTGAGGTCCAGCACTGAGGGCCTTCTGGTGGTTCCCTCACTGCGAGAAGCCAAGTTACAGGGAACCAGGCAGAGGGCCTTCTCGGTAGTGGCGCCTTCCCTGTGGAACACCCTCCCACCAGATGTCAAAGAGAACAACAACTACCAGGCTTTTAGAAGACATCTGAAGGCAGCCCTGTTTTGGGAAGCTTTTAATGTTTGATGTATTATAGTATTTTAATATTCTTTTGGAAGCCGCCCAGAGTGGCTGGGGAGGCCCAGCCAGATGGGCGGGGTATAAATAAATTATTATTATTATTATTATTATTATTATTATTATTATTATTATTATTATTATTATTATATCACATTCGCTCTGCTGCAGTGCCCACACCACATCAAGTTCCTGCTGCTTTGTCCTGCCCCCTTCTTGGTTAAGTGGCAGCGATGTGCCACATTTGGAAAGCGAAAGAACAATGCAGCCACATGGCCCAGCTGGTTGCCTCCAAGTATACACAATACTGAGCTAGACGGATTCACACTAACTTAGTTTAAGGCAGAATCCTATGTTTCTATGTACTTATCATAGGTAAGGTAAAGGTAAAGGGACCCCTGACCATTAGGTCCAGTCGTGGCTGACTCTGGGGTTGCGGCGCTCATCTCGCTTTCCTGGCCAAGGGAGCCAGCGTACAGCTTCTGGGTCATGTGGCCAGCATGATTAAGCCACTTCTGGCAAACCAGAGCAGCACACGGAAACACCGTTTACCTTCCCGCCGGAGCGGTACCTATTTATCTACTTGCGCTTCGTGCTCTCGAACTGCTAGGTTGGCAGGAGCTGCGACCGAGTAACGGGAGCTCATCCCGTCGTGGGGATTCGAACTGCCAACCTTCTGATCAGCAAGCCCTAGGCTCTGTGGTTTAACCCACAGCGCCACCCACGTCCCCTCATCGTAGGTAGCCATGGACAAAAGCTAGAGACTGGAATGTTGCCTGCCCTGTGATGTGGTGGAAAACACCAGTCCCTTCCATGTATTGTATAAAGCTAATGTGTGAATAAGTTGGCACTGGCCCCAACAATATGCACATGCACCAGATTCTGGCCCTCTGACATGTGTGTTCAGCAAAGATGAGGGTGAGCCGGCTGTACTCATGTACGCTTCTCCATAAGGGTTTCAAATGTTACGCTCAATAAGTGTTCAATCTGTTTACTTGCATATAAAAGTAGTTGAGCTGTACACGCCTAGAATTACTCACATGTAACGGTAAACACCTACAGGTTTTCACACTTCAAACACTAAGCATACTCAATCCACATTGGCATTTCCCCCCAAAGGTGGTGGTGGTGGTGGTTAACAACCTTCAGATTCTTCCAAGTCTGCTGACATCTTCCTCTTGAGCATGGATGGTACCATTATGGCTACATAAAGATCCACACTTGGATAATGAGTTTACTATTAGTATATAGGATTTTGACTGCATTTGTGAGATTCAAAATACAACCCGCAGGCAGATAGCCATTTTAATCTGTTCCAGCATAAACAACAAAGAATCTTGTTGTAGCTGAAAGACAAACAGATTTATTGTGGCATAAGCTTGTATGGACTAGCACCCACAGTGACATGCATCTGACAAAGTAGACTGTAGTCCACAAAAGCTTATGCCATAATAAATCTGTTCATCTTTAAAGTGTCATAAGAATGTTGATTTAAATGCAATCCGAAAAGGATTTTGGTGCCCACAATGACTGGAGATTTTATAGTTCTAAAAGAGAAGCTTGCTATTAAATTTTATCATATATAAGTTATCTGTAATATTCATGCATTCTGTAGTGGAGATGTCTGCTCAGGGCTTGAAACCTAACCTGGTATAATTATGTGGCTGCCTTATACCACGTCAGGCCATTAGTCAATCGAGCCTAGAACAGTTCACTCAGACTGGCAGCAGCTGTCTGAAGTCTCCAGTATAAGATCTTCTCCATAGCAGATAACTGATAAAAGTGTGGTCGTGAGAATTCAGCCCAAAAGTGCAGAGAGATCTCGCTGATTCCAGTAAGTTTGCTCCGAACTGAAACCTATATCAGTTTGATCCCAAATAAGGAGTTTGTTTAAGGGGGGAAATGACTGCCATTTTCCTGACTAGGAACCTATAGTGTTGCCAAGAAATTTCTCCTGATCTTTTGAGTCTCTATCTATCATCCTAGCCTACGTTCCTCATTCTGTCTTAATGTTCAGGTCAGATTGGAAGTGACAAGAGAATTTCCAGCCTTAGTTACCACTACTGCCAGAAGCAATAAGAGTCCTACTGCCCTCGGGCCAAGGTTTGTTATCTGTCATTAACCTGAGAGGGACATGGAGTGCAATCCATTGAAAATGTGAAAGCTGACTCATGCACTCCTTCCTTTTATTCCTTGACTATATTAGTAAGTATTCTGGAATGCACCAGCAGAGAGAGGGGTAGGGGTAATATTTCACAAAATGGGACACAGCACCCTTCCATAAGCACAGATTGGCTGAGCCTCAGACACAGGGCATATGCTTAGCCAAGTTTATGTATTGACAGTCTTGTGCTCTTTGTGTAAATACTGTAGCAGCCGCAACAGTTGATCTGGGTGGTTTGACTGCCAGCCAAATCAGATTTGCTATACCACCCCCTTTTGTCATCCAGAGTGGGTAGCAGGGCATATGAAGGGCTGAGCTACAGACAAAATTTATATACTGTTTGATTGTAAAAACAAACAAACTCAAAGCAGTTCACAAATGGCAGGGGCAGACTCTGGTTATCTTTGGTAGCATGGCACCCCGAATGAGCCCCAAATTTGGTGACCCCAAATGGATCTTCTCAATTATGGATCTTCTCAACGTTGCAGCCCCTCAGCTTGGTGCCCTGTGCGGGGGAACTGCCTGCACTGCCTGAAATCTGGCGTTGCAAATGGAAGCCCTCTGGAATTGGTCCCACTTGAGCGCTCCTCATGGGAGCTGATCCCCACCAGAGCAGGAATTCCAGCCGTTGTTGGCCAGCTGATCAACAGTGGCTGCAAACCCTGCTTTTGGCAGGGACCGTCCCTTGTGGCAAAAGACTTGAGTTCCAACCAGTCTGTAAAAGAAGAAAGGAAAGAATTGGGAGCATACTTACAGTGCTCCCCCACTTCTTTGTTTTCCAACAACCATGTCTATATCAAGAAGAAATTTGCACTAAAATGCTGATACATTTTCATTGGGATGCTTTAAAAGAATATTGATCATGAACTGATGTGGAAATGGGGAGACAAGAAAACGAGAACCTGAGAGAAACTGGAATCAAAAGATTTGACCACCTCCACATGGAGGGAGGTGTTTTCCAGTGGCAGCCCTTAAACTCCCTATTCTTGTGGAACCTATTTGGATGGAGGGAATCAGGATAAGGGAGGCAGTGGTCACCTAGAGAGAGAAAAATCTAAGCAGATGATAAATAATGATGGTGCATGCTGCAACATCTCCATTTTTTAAGCAGGAGGGAGGACATGTTATCCTTTCCTCTTTCTTTCCACTGATAGCCATCCTACCTCAGTGATGAAGAGCATCATAAAATCCCAGAAGACTTAAACAACAACAAAAGCAGGGACCAAGAGCCAGTACTGAATGAGTGAGTAGACAGGAGACTCTGGTGTTAAATACAATCAAACTCAAATAAACAGAAATGCATCAGTTTCTCCCTGTCAACAGTAATCTTGCAGCTCAGAGGGCCATTTTTTCCCTGCAAAGCTTCAAGTTTCCAAACACTTCAGGCACAGCGCAGAAATCTAGCCAACAGGCACTTGCCCTGTAGGAATGCTGGCCTGCCATGGACCATATATATTATATATGCACAAAGGAAGAAGAATAGCCAGCTCTGTATATCAGAGTGACACATGATTTGAAAAAAATCAAGCAAGCATTTCTCATTACATTTATTAAATTACTTTACGGCTGCTATTCATTTATCTACTTAAGCGGGTCCAGGGAACCCTCTGTAACTCTCTAAAGCATTAGTTAAGCTAAAGTGCTGATGACTTAAAATGTTGTGTTGCAGCACATAATCCATGTTGGAATGACCTCTGAAAAGGAGACGAAATCCAGAAAACAATACTATAAACCAAAGCAAAAAGAATTATTCCATACGCAAAGTCAAAAAAAATGATGTAGTTGTATTGTTTAAAGGCGGATGCTGTGTAGAACTACATGATAATAAATCAGCATTTTATGACCTGTGATGATTAGGCTAGCTACGCAGAAAATACCACAACCACTGTAGCCTGCAACTTTGGCATTTGCCAACAACTTTCTAGCCCTGGTGAGTGTGTTCAAATTTTTTGGGAAGTACCCTTTCAACTTTGAGACTCCACGTCTGTACCTTCAAAGGCTTGGGAAGATGGGTGGATGTTTGTGCTTATCCCATGGCTACCACAACTTGCAACCTATTCCTAATTCTCCATTAACTTATCTCCCTTTGTCTTTTCTGGTAGTGCCTTGATGCTGTTCCTTCGAATAAAGACAGAAGGTGCCAAAAGAAGAGCGAGCCTGACCTGAAGGAGAGAAATGGGAAAATCCACTGTTTCCTGCTGAATTGGAACAAACTCCAATTGGGCCCATGTCTACAAATCAAGGACCGTTGCCTAGGAATTGCAGCACAAACAAAATTGTGGGTGAGCTCTAACTCCCAACAACTTCACAAATGGTCAGGGATGGACAAATGCAAGCAATAAACAACGTCTTCATCTGTTTCCATGAGACGTTGTTGATTGTTCTGTGTGAAAATAATTATGCACTTAAAGAACAGGGGTGCCAATTTAAATACAACATCAGTGGGCCCAGGTAAGCCTCACCCCACCTACTTGATGACAAGACGTGGTAGGCAGGTACACCATTTCAATGGCAATGCCTGTCAAATATTTTAGGGGGGGTACAAAGATACCACAGCCCCTAGAAGTTGGCTCCTATGCACACTTTTACATAGAGTTTTGTGTAAATAACACACCTGTTCTTAAATGTTTACTTTCTGATGTCCCAGCACAATTTTTTCACAATACAGCCTTCTCATCATCAACACTGAATATGCAAACATTGTTTCAGCAGCATATACCTATGTGCCACAGATCAAGCTGAGAGGCCAATCTAGCAAGCTGTTTGTCTGAAAGGGATTGTTACTAGACCTGGGCAAGGGGATGAGTTCGAATCTGTATGTTACATTGCTTTTTTAGTGGCTAGAATCAATAACTATTGGGGTGTATATTTGTCCCAGAAAAGAGTAGGTGACTTTGCCTAAAAAGAAAAAGGTCAGTTATATCCAGCACACACCTTACTAAAGCCCTTAAAAAGCTGCTAACCTATTTGGTGTGTGTGCGTGTGTGTGCGCACACACACACACACACACATATATCTTTATCTTTTTGTGCTGCAGAAGATCATACAGAATCAACTCAGTAAAAAGAATTGTCATAAAATCTCACACCATTGACTTGTAAATGGAATTGAATCTGCAGAGTCTACATAATGATACTATCAAAAAGAGAAGGAGCTATCACATTCATATAACAGATGAGATATGAAATGACTACTATGGCAGATGAACACCCCAGAGGTATTTTGCTCCATTCTACTCACTGCGTTTATATCTCCGGTTTCTCTAATTTCAGTTATTTTTTTTCCTCAGGTCTTAAGACAAGAGTAGACAATTTTTTCCTTAACAAATAACCTCATACACAAGTCAATAGTATAAATACTCACGTTTCTGAGGTTAGCGCTGGGGCTTTATTAAAACTGATTTTTCACAAGCTATTCCTGTTACATTTGTGCTGTTGCTTCCAGCGTGCCTCCCTCTTTGTGAATAAAAGAAGGAAGAAGAGGCAATGTCTTGGTTTAGGGATACTGAACATTAACTCTTCAACTCAAAATCTGCATCTATGCATTCCCTTCTCTCTCTCTCTTGCTCCTGTTAGTCTAGAGTTAGTCTAGTGTCCTTTACAGGACAGTCTTCCATTTGAACAAAAGGAGGGAAAGCAAGAGCCTTGAATCTGCCCCTCAACTCTGGACAGTGGGCTGAGCAGGCACATCTGTCACCTGGTCACAGCCCCCCCCCCATATGTGTTGTCTTTCTTAAGCAGGTGTGAGGGACATTTTTCAGCCCAAGGGCCACATTCACTTCTGGGAAATCTTCCGGGGGCCACATGCAAGTGCTGGGCGGAGCTAGAGGGAAAGGTGGGCGGAGCAGCTATGCAAATTTCACCTTGGTGCAGTAAGCTAGTTTCAACACACAGGCCCACCCTTGAGCCAAGGTGAAGCAACCACCTCAGGTAACAGAATCTGCAGAGGCAGCAGATCTGGCCTCCAAGGAATGCAGCACCCACTGCTTCTGCCGTTGCTGTTGCTGCAGTGGTAGCAACAGCTGCAGTGCACTGCTTGGAGGCAAGATCTGCCACCTCCTTGGCAGCCCCCCTCCATGCCACTCTACAGTGGCCTCTTTGTGAACAGAAGGTGCTGCTGGTCTCTCCCCACCCTTGCTCCCAATGTAGGTCTTTATTTCCCCCTTGTCCCTGATGTAGATCTTCATTCACTCCTTCTTTCCTGGCCAGGGATGAGGAGGGGAAGGCAGCGCCATTTTGTGGTTAACCTCAGGTACCAAAATGCCAGCCCTGTGCACACTCCTCTGTATTTTCTACTCAGGGAAGCCAGAGTTCAAGGACACATTCCAGCCACTTTGGAGAGGCAAGCCCAGTAGCGGGTATGTCTGGGGAGGAGTGATGCCTGGAAAGAAATCTGAGGGCCAGGCAAAAAAGCCTGGAGGGCCGCATTCAGCCTCCTGCTCCAAGGTGCCCCGCTGCTGATTTAAAGCATAGCAAATCATTTCATTAATTCATTCAGATATATTTATATTCAAATTTGATGCCAATCTATGTCTTATTTTCTTAGCAATGCCCCCTCCCCATAGTCTGTCTCTGCAGAGGCTCTTAATGAGCCAGTGCATCAAATAACCACAAGAGCCCCTTAACGGGCGTTCTGACACTCCTACCTGCAGCTAAACGACAAGTGCCACAACAGTGTAACCCAAATGCTCAGAATTGCAAAGGCAGGTCTTTGTATACAGCTGCCAGAAGAATCTCATCACGTGGCACTGATTGTGGTAGTGGATTAGCAAGCACAGCCTTCTGTCATGGACCCCCAGGGATTCACACCCTGGGTTTAATTAGGGTTTCCGCCTGGCAGTCCTGCTTCAAAGAGACAGCAAGATAACTGCATCCCAGTCTATTGACCTTGGTGTATATGGCACACAAAAAGGGCAGAGCTACAGATGCAAAGACATTCACTTCCCAACCCACCCTCACCTTCCGGCCACCACTGTTCTTCCGTAAATTATGAGCAATGATACAATTTACAAGCTGGAGGGTACTGGTTAAACTGCGTGCTTTGGAGTTATTATTAAACATTATTGGCCCCAAGGAATGAAATGAGAGAGAGCTCATTCGTACGAAGTGTTGTTGACGCTCTAATTCTATGGAAGAATATAATCAAATGTGATGTAATGAAGATCTATGAAGGTGGGGGTGGGGGTGAACCAGCATTTCCCCCCTTTATGTGGTTTAATTTTCACTTCATCTGGTGACAAGGGTGGTTTCTTTTATTAAAGAAGGCATGTTTTGTGCTCACACTTATATGTTTATGCTGCGTTTGATTTATCCATAGAGGTACCAGCACGAACACCAAAGCATCAATAAAGTGAGCTTTGAGATGGAAAATAAACAGGGCAAGAATCTTGCAAGAGGCATTTCCTGCATCATCCAGACTACAAGGAACACGAATATTGCGTGTTCAGACCCAGAGACCTCCTCCCTAAATAAAGACACATTTGACTCAAATTTTAGTTTTGGTTTTTGGCAGAATTTAGGCCACAACTTTATTGATTACAGAAGGTGAGTGGTTGCAAAGGCTCTGGTTCGACTAGCTCCCTGTACCCTTTCAGGCAGCGCTGACCCAGGGCACCAGCATAGGTCAGCCAAGGATGAACACCTGAGGTAGGCGAAAAGCCCAGGAACAGACTCCGTTCACACCCCAGATGCTACCCTGGACTCAGGCACAGGCACAACCCCCTCTCAGAGGTTGACCAAACCAAGTTGAGTCCCTGGATTCCTTTAGCGGAATATCCTTCACATAGGGATGGCGAGACCATTCTCCCCTCCCTATCACCTGAGCCAGTGCCTATCCACAACCTTACAAGTTGTGACAATTTGCTACGTAGCAGGCAAAACCCAAATGGCAACAGCCAATCAGCCAAGTAGGGAAATTCCTGCCCCTGTCCCAACGAGAGACGACACACGACGGCATAGCAAGGTCAGTCGCAAAATGCCCAAAAAGTAGGGAGAGGTGGGCGAGCGTTCCATATGCACGAGCCAAAAGAGGAAGCTCTGGGTCACGTGCATGGGTATATATAGGTCCCTCGATCCATTTGGACTGTGCCCCATTGGCCAGATTGAACCCAACAATGAGGGACCTACCAATCGGGCGTTGTGGCTAACCAATCTCACCCACCCACAACACAGGGTGTAGGTCTCCAGGTCTCCCCACAACACATGCCCTCTTTTAGGGAGGGCACAATTTGTGGAATCCCTGTGCTTAGGAAAGAACCAGTTCTAATTCTAAGAGCCCAAGCTCAAACTTCAGCACAGAGAAAAGCTCTATAGCAAAAATGGACAAACCAGGTTGTTACTTGTGCTGTGCCAAAACCTATCCCCCAGTTTCTCAAAAGTTCCTTTCCTCTGTGAAAGAGGCTTCCACTTTTCTTCCTCATTCTCAGGTAATTTTAGGATTTCTTTCAGATTTCAGTGGCTGCAGGGTTGAACTTCTCTCCTATTTTTATCTATAGTTTATCAAGGCTTTTGCATTAGTACAGTCTCTTATCCCCCCCCCCGCCCCCTGCTCTGGTCACCTCCCTTCCTCTGCCCCTGGCTTTTTTTTTGTTACAGCATTTTAATTTCTGTTGTTTGGTGTGTTATACACTGTTCAGGCTGGCATGCTCAGATAATGGTTAGGGTAAATGAGTGTCAGTGCTCAGCTTGAGTCCCACATGAAAAACGGTAAAGCTGGAGAAGTTACCATCCCTGTGTTGTGCCTCCCACTTCTGGTAGTTGTTCCTAATAAACCTACTTGGCCTGCTGACATATTACAGTATTACAATATATTGCATGCTACAATATAGTAAGAGAGGAACCAAGAGACTTGAGTGGGGCACAGAAACCTGAGTAAGTACTTCACCCCTGGGACCCACAGCCAAACCAAAAAAGGATATTATAATGATTGCTTAGAAAACTTTAGAAGACTTCTGCATGCCAGTTATGGATTATATAAAATGCATATGAACCTCTGTTAACAGAAATAACTCAGAGATACGAGTTTATTTATATCATCATTTATATCCCACCCTTTTTTGGCACAGTCTAATTAATTACGGCTGCAGCAAACCTATGCCCCCGCTCGTCCTGTTTGTGTTTCTTGGAATGATTTAGAAACACATTTTGCCACCTAACCTTTAATTGTGCAATGCAATATGTGAGCAATAATGAAGTCACTGGGAGCTTCCCACAGTTTTACTATCTGCCACTGTGTTGACGTAAAATGGAACGCTGCAATATTTGGGGGTGTAGCTCCACTTTCATTTTTGAGCCCCCATATTTCTTGAGGGGAGGGGGCATTAGTAAAAGAAAAGCACAAATAATGCCCCAAGAGGAGAATTCAGAGAGCACCAAAAATGTGGAGCATGTCGTCTTGACAGAGCTGCACAAGCCCATAGACCTTGTTACAATATATTAAGATAGGAACCAAGAGACTTTTAAAACTTTTATTATCATGTATATAATGTCTTGGGGATTGTTAGGAGTGCGCTATTTAATTTCCCCACACACCTGGCCATTTATCATTATTTAAATCTATAACTAAGCAGTTCCACTGAAATACCCAATGGACACTAATATGTTAGGGAGGCCTGTTAAAGTTTTGTCACCTCAGTATGTCACCGAATGCTAGCCTAAGGTCTTGCTGATGCAGTGGATTCAACAAAGATAGGCCAAGATTCTTTGGCAATTAGGTCCCTGATTTCATTGGGACTTAAGACTAATTTGGACACTACATTATTATTACCACGAACAGCAAATGCAAAAACTGCTCAGTTCTCTTCTTCCCTAGTAATAATAGAACATATGAATCAACGACACAAGGATCTCAGTGCATTATCAGAAGTGTTATATTATTTGCTTGGTTCATTACGGCATAATGTCTTCTGAAATCATTAGTTCCATGAATTAAGAGATCGGCATCCAAGGAGAGCTCTGATGACTTTGACTTCTGCAGGAAGATCTAAACTGGGCCCACTCTAGGCAACCCAGGGAGCAGGAAATTGGTTTCCAGCAGTATTCTGACAGAGTAGGGCAGAAGAAGGGACATCTTGTTCATAGCAGGAGTTTTTACAGAATGAATACATTCTGTGGCATGCTGTTTGGGGAAGAATCAAGCTGTCTTTACACCCACTGAAGTGGAGCAAATGCATTTTAAAGCTACAATTGGAATGTCTTGGGCAAACATTTGAGACAAAACAATTCTACAAATCAGTGAAGGACAATCTAGGATATTATAGTGTAGTGGTTAGAGGGTCAGACTAAGACTTGGGAAACTAGGCTCCAAATCTCTACTCAGCTATGGAGCTCACCTTTGCCCAGCCACTGTTGCTCAGCCTAACCTGCATCACAGGGTTGTTGTGATGATAAAAAGGAGAGAGAACCATGTTTGCTGCCATGAACACCTTGGAGAAAAAACGGGATATAAATGTGGCAATATATATACCTCTTTAATTCTGGAATGTAGGGTATCCAAAACATCTGGATCACCAAAAGTGCTAATAACAAAACACAGTGAGGCAGTGGCGTAGTGTGGGGGGTGCAGGGGGGGCCGGCCGCACCGGGCGCAACATCTGGGGGTTAGGGTTAGGGGGCGCAAATCCACGGGTTAGGGGGCACAAATTACTTGCCTTGCCCCGGGTACTGACAACCCACGCTACGCCACTGCAGTGAGGGAAGGGCAATGGTTCAGTTACTATTCCTCAGCCTAATCTCCCTCACAGGGTTGTTGTGAGGGTGAAAAGGAATGGGAGAACCATGCCTGCTGGAGAAAACACAGGATATATGCAGAATTTATCCCTTAAGGTAGGGTACCCAAAACACTTGGATAACCAAAAATGTTGATTACATAATGGAGGAGAGGCCAATGATAGGAAAGGATGGGTACAAGGACACATTTGTTTAATAACTCGTTGCTTTGCTGTAGCTTAAATTAGAAGGTTGGATTGCTTGTTATTTATTTCATGTGCTTCAATTTACATTTTACTTTGAGGTCCCCTTTTAGCCCCTACCCTTTTCTGATTCCAACCTTGTATAGCAGAAGAAATAAACATCTCAGGAATAGCGTTTTTCTCCACGTAAGACGAGCCTGTTGGATCACACCAATGGTCCATCTAGTCCAGAATCCTGTTTTCATAATGGCATATCCTCCAACACTTATCCCATGAAAATATGGAAGTTCCATGCCATAATAATACAGTGGTACCTTTGTTCTCGAACTTAATCCGTTCCGGGGATCTGTTCAACTCCCAAAACCATTCAAAAACCAAGGCGTGGCTTCCAATTGGTTTGGGAAGCAAGGTACCACTGTACTAATTTTATTATTTATACCCCATCCATCAAGCTGGGTGACTTCCAACATATATAAAAACATAATAAAACATTTTTTTAAAAAAACTTCCCTATACAGCGCTGCCATCAGATGTCTTCTAAAGGTTGTATAGTTACTTATCTCCCTGGCTCGGAGGTCACATAACTCCATACTCTCCAACATTTCTCTGATGAAAACAGGACCATCCTAAGGAAAAGTGGGACATTCAAGATCAAACCAGAAACTGGGACGGCTTCTGTAAATCCAGGACACCTGGAGGGTCTATAGTGGCCAACCAGATGCCTTTGGATAACCAGCAAGCTGAACATGAGATCAGCATCACTCTGCCTTCCTGCAGCTCCCAGCCACTGGGTGATATCCCCTCCCCAAATCCAAGCATGTTGATCTGAAACTGCTGATTATTCAAATTTCCTAGGTTCTGCTCCACCCAGGACCAACCCCTTGCCCACACGCTGTATAGCTTCATGTTCCAGTTAATGGGAATGGGTGAAGTTGCCAGTTTGGGTTTTTCTCACTTTCTAATTTTTTTCAGTTTTAAATTCAGTTCTTCACATTTTCACATCAGTCTGCCATTTTATTTCTACAAAAAAAATGTTTTAATAAATATTATCCTAATATCCACATCTTTTGCAAAATTATTTCCACTAATATAGTGGAATTTTGTATGGTGCTTTCCCCACTATTATATTCATTTCTACACAGACTTTATCTGAATAGATGCATTTTTGTACTTCTGTGTATTGTTTTGTAACATGCAAAACAGTGCTTCGGTTTGCTTATAGTTGCTTATAGTCCCTGCATGTTCATACAGCTGGGACATCACTGTTCTAGCTTACTCAAACACTTCATTATCTGAAGCTTTCCAGAACTATGTGTAAAAGTAAATCATTCGCTTCTGTAAGATCACATCTCTTCTGCTGACTTCCAATTTGTATGGAGAAGCAAGCTAACACCTAGTAGGAGCAATCTTCTCCCATTGCCACCCATGACAAAGCCCACGTTGATTTTTAACAAAACTAGATGGCACTCCATATAATATCAGCTATTGGGGGGGTGAAATCTGCTGATTTCTGATCACACTGTATATTTGCGCAATATATCCACATTTTATATTATTTTGCACACACTGTTAGAGCGAAAAAGTGGGGCCTATCCTAAGACCTTTGTTGCCATCCCTTTTCACTAAAGGCCAAGAGGCTGTGTGTCTGTCTGTCTATCTGTCTGTCTGTTTTACCAGATGAATTTGGAACCCATTAAAAAATTGTGCTAAATAATGTGAAATACCAACAGACTTTTAAGCATCACAACATGAATGGCACCAGCTATAATAAGCAAAAGGAGCGAATCTGAAACAGAAGACGGGCAAATAGTTACCCAGCTGCTACAGAAATAGCAAGATAGATGTTATGTTAAAAAGGAGGGGGGAGGGGGGGAAGAAAAGAAATTAAATGAAATGGATATTAGCTGGAAACATCTGTGTTCAACCACAGAGCAGAATGCATATTCAGCAGCCAGTTTATTGGCTCTTTAGAGGATGTGAATGGTGCATTGTAAATAATGACACGCCTGTAATAAATTCCCAGTAAAAAAGAGAAGGGCGCTCGGCTTGTTCCTCCCACAATTCACATTTCTGGGTCCCTGCTGTGAGTGATGATTCACAGCAGTCACAAATTCCTGTTTTCAAAAATGCTATTGTATACTCCAGGGCTTTCATTAAGTTTTACACTTGCAGGGGAAATTTAAAACTTGAGAGAGGGTGGGAGAAAGAGGGCCGACAGACTCTGCGGTGGTGACATTCATTTAATACTCGGCGCACTGCACTGATAGATGTGATCGGAGAGGGCATGTCAGAAGTCAGTCTGGAGCTGCTTTCTTTAACTAGAAAGAATGACACATGAAATCCTCGCAGTGTATAAAGAAACAAATCCAAACGGAAGGAGGGGAGGGGAAAAAGAACGAAGACTCCCAAATGTCTGGTGACATTTGTATTTTGTAGCGAGGGCATGCAAACCCTCGCTTGCCCTGGCACCACACACTTAATTTGAACTCCCGAGAAAAAGGCGTCCGTCTTAGTTTCCATTTTGAATTAAGTGCAAGCCAATACAGGAGAGGTATATTGTTCTTGCACTTGCCATATCCAAAATAGAACTGGCTGCAAAGAAATATCTCACTGGGGAGAAAATACCTCTCCTGTCAAGCTGGCTATCAAAACATGCATGCAGACAAATCTTCCTTTCCTCCCCCATTTGGGGAATTCCGACAACATCATTCTGGTACATGGTTCTCCCAGCATAATCCCCATGCTGGGTTTTTCACCCCCTCAAGACATGGTTTTATATTCAGTTGACATCATTTCAGCCAAACAGTTGTTCCACGGCTGCAAAGCACACTAATGAGATAAGTTTTTGGCAGGTTTCCTCCCTTCTTGGTGCATAGAGTTACATATGTGGAGCACTGTGGGTCTTCTTTTTTTTACAGTTAAGGTGGTGTTGGGATTTTCTTCTTCCCCAAGAGGATTGTCCTAGTGGCTTAAAACGCCGGGCATGTTGATTCTGACACTAGCATGGATGTATTTGCCAAGTCCCATTTGTTTGGAAGGAGACACTTGTTGCATTTGGTATTAAATCAAAAGGTGTTTTTAAACCGCAGGCAGGCTTTTGCTTTATTGATTTCAGAGCAGTCACTCTAAGTATGGACACGATTATATCTTAAGGTTCTGCTAAATATTTCACTGAAACTCATAATGGCTGAGGAAGAGGCAGCAACTGAAAGGACCAGAGAGCAGTCTCTCTGTGCTGCAAGGGTCAAGCACTTTCTTTGCATGAGTGAAGGGATTCAATCTTCGCACTTTCCCAGCTAATGCCCTGGACAGTGATGTTGGGGCAGGGGGAGTTCACGGGCAGGGCAGGCACTCTTTGAGATATTTCTGAGCCACGTTTCATCCAAAAACCGTATTCATACAAAACTGCAAATAAAACAAATTTGCACAATGTGGAAATACCAACTGAAAGGCAAAAAGAAAAAAATTTAACAAAATGCAGCAAATAAAAACTCTTTTAAAAGAAACAGTCTAAAACTCACCTGAAATCTAAAACTCCTTTTCAAATAGCCTGCACTGTCAACACCAAATATGCCTGCAAGGTCAAGATGCTACCTCGGAACCGAGAAGCTGGTGTGCTGTAGTGCTCAGAGTCCAGGACTAGGACCTGAGAGGCAAGAGTTCAAATCTCCACTTGCCCAAGAAGTGTCATCAGGCCAGGCACTGTTTGCAAGCTCAATGTGACTCACAGGGTCCTTGTGAAGGGAGAACCATTTAAGCCACCTTTGGCTCCATGGAGAAAAGGTGGAATATAAATGTATTAAATCAATGTTTTCTGAATGGCTAATAGCTGGATTTTGTGCCTCTGTGGCGTAAGCAGAGGCTTGTGTGTCACATGCCAACTAAAGTCATACTCTGCAAAGCTAGGAAGGTCTAAACCCATTGATTCCCACTGTAAGTTCCCACAGCCCTTCTAATGTTACTTTGTTTAGTGTTGTCTAGGTAGGGTTACTTTACACATATGAGTGTTTGCTTCTATACAGCGACATCTATAGCTGTGCTCACCCCAGGTGTTGTTAGACTACAGCTCCCATCATGCCTGACCATGGCTGTGCTGGCTGGGGCTGATGGGATTTGGAATCCAACAACACCTGAAGGTTCCAGAGTCAGCAAGATCCACATGTAAACTGAACCTAAGCATCACAGCTAGATGCAAAGAGTAGACACAGAGAAGTAGCATCCTGCAAGGATAAATGCGCTTCTTTCATCATTAACTGCTTTCAGCTGCAAGCCTGGGCTTACTTCTGGGAAAACATGACTCTAATTATCCTGTAGTCAGGATTCAACTGTGCAGGACTTGAATCTGAAGTCTCCTCAGATGAGCCAGGGGAGCAGGTAGCTCTCTACACTGCAAATGACCATAAGGAACCGTCTGATCTGGCTATTCTGGGGTAATGCCACATGAGCTACATGGGTTACTGGCTGGCTTTCAGACACCACCACCGCCTCTCCTCCAGGGCCACGGTAGCAGAGGAAATTATGAGCCCAGCAGAACTTCAGAGCCATCCATGTGCCTACTTATGCACAGCTCTGCTACTTATGCAGAGCAGAAAGCACATGGAGACATCTGCTTGGGTCTGGGTCTGGCTGAGATCCCAGAAGTGGGTGGAGCCTCCAGCTCCTATATAAATCCTCATTCAGAACTGCCTCACTGCTGAAGCAACAGCACTCTGCCCACTTCTCTGCTCCAGCCTTTTTGATATGGAGAAGCAGACAGATGTTAATCTAAGGTACATACTAAAATAAAAACACTTGAAAATAAGCACACTTAATTTCCTGCAAAATATGCCGTCCTTCTTAATAAGTAAAGTAATGAGAACCCTATTTATGTCCAGAATTCTCTCTTATTGACTGAACCCATTACACAATCACCCCAATCAATCAAACAAGAGCTCCAGATTATTCAAGTAAGTGAGCCAAACCGTATGCTGAAACAGAAGGCAAACATAACCCTTCATGAAAGAGCAAGCCATATTGATTCCTAGCTTCCCACTGTCCTAAAATACATTCAATTTCACATACATCCTATTGATTTCAAGCAAATGTCTATAGCATCTGCACTGCTGCTTGTCCAGACTGTTAAGCATTTCAATTTACACCCATTGTGGATTGGGCTTTTTAAGAATGCTGTTGCATAACATGGTATCTTTTAGCCTGGAAAACGTAGCCTGGGAAATGTCTTAGTAAGTGAAAGGGGATAGCTCAAAATGAGGCATAGAAAACTGCAAAAAAGGGGGGGAGAGAAATTGACGGGTCTTGCACCACTGCCAGAATAGAAGAAACTTTTCCTGTTAGGGCACAGACTTTATTTATTATTACTATTGAAAACAAAATCCCCTGTTTTCAGAGGGCAGCCTTCACAAGTGGTATTGGTTTTCACCTCTAAATCCCTGTGTGGGATTACTCTTGTGTATTTTTCTGATTCCAAGGTAACCAAGGTCAGCTGAGGAGGTGCTCAAAGCGATAGCTCCTGATTTAAAGGCAAGGGGACCTGTTAACAGGTGCCCTCTGCTCTGCATCATTCTGTTCTTCTGGGTCAGCAATGTCAACCTTCATAGATTGTTTGCTTCCCTAGGCTCCCTCTTTAGCAAAGCGTAGTTAAAGAAACTAAGCTGTACTCCTTCACTATAGCTGGAATATATTGGCCAATAGGCAGATGGAGGGGGGCAGGAAGGCATGTGTCTGCCCTCAACCATTATAACCACATTATGCATTTTGAAACAACTTCCTCTACCTAAAATGTCACCTAAAAAGAAGACTCCGCACCTTTGTTTTTAACAGGAAGGTTTATATTCCATGCATTGAAAAGCCTACACCTCACAATTGTCCCTCCTCAAAGCTCCTTTGGGCCCAATTACTCCAGCCTTGGGGTGGGACTTGGAATTTTCAACTGGCTTCCATTTACTCTGTTTGCAAACTTTTGTTCAGCAATAAGTCTCAAAGGGTTTGCTGCTGTTTCTGGGGTGCCCTCCTGGAATTAAAGGCCTAAAATAATCTTTGGGATGAGAAATAAAACATTCACTACTTTTGTAATAGCAGGAAATTACTCTTAAGGAGCAATCCTGTGCACAAGAAGCTGACATGAATCATGCCTCTGTAAATTAAATTGGCGTAAAGTTACACCAGATCCACAACCCGTTCAGCAGCAGGGCTGCTGCTGCTGCTGCTCTGAATAAGCCTGGCGTAAGGAAAACAAGCCTTTAGAATAATGTTCTGAGCCAGGGTGCCAGCTCAAATGACCAAGCTTTACTCTTTGGTCCTGATCCTGGATGAATTTGCACCAGCTGGGCTAGGATGAGCAAGTTACACTGGTGTACCTTCAGCTGAGCTGTGGTTGAGACAACACTGGCTGAGTCTGCAGGAATCAGCCAACTAAGCCAAAGATGTGTTGCATCCTAAATTACATATCCCAGTGGATCTTGCCATAGGATTATTCCCTTAGCCATTATTTACACACCTTTGAGATACAAATTCATTCCTTTCTACCTTTGTTTGTTTTTTGCAGTTCCCCTTTTCTTAGTCCACCTACCCCGTAGCATAAAAAAAAATAGGAGAGGCCAGAGACACTACATATCATGCTTCTTCGAAGGAAAGAAAATTTAAGAACTGCCCTCAGGCAATACCAATGAGACGGAAACATGGAAGGTGCCTAAAGAAGCCAGGGTGGCTATCTAAAGAACTTTTAACTGAATTAAGATTAAAAAAGGATGTGTACAAAAAATGGAAAAGGGCGGAAACCACCAAAGAGGAATTCAAACAAATAGCCAGCACGTGTAGACACAATGTCAGAAAAGCTAAAGCACAGAATGAACTCAGGCTTGCTAGAGAGGTTAAAAGCAACAAAAAAGGCTTTTATGGGTATGTTCGTAGCAAAAGGAAGAACAAAGAAACAATGGGGTCACTCAGAGGAGAAGATGGTGAAATGCAAACAGGGGACACAGAAAGGGCTGAACTACTCAATGCCTTCTTTGCCTCAGTCTTCTCCGATAAAGAAAACAATGCCCAACCTGAAGAATTTGGAGCAAATGATTCAGCAAAGGAAACACAGCCCAGAATAACTAAGGAGATAGTACAAGAATACTTGGCTAGTTTAGATGTATTCAAGTCTCCAGGGCCAGATGAACTGCATCCAAGAGTATTAAAAGAACTGGCAGATGTGATCTCAGAACCACTGGCAGTCATCTTTGAGAATTCCTGGAGAACAGGCGAAGTCCCGGCAGACTGGAGGAGGGCAAATGTTGTCCCTATTTTCAAAAAGGGGAAAAGAGAGGACCCAAATAATTACCGCCCAGTCAGTCTGACATCAATAGCAGGGAAGATTCTGGAGCAGATCATTAAGCAAACAGTCTGTGAGCACCTAGAAAGGAATGCTGTGATCACCAATAGTCAGCATGGATTTCTGAAAAATAAGTCATGTCAGACTAACCTGATCTCGTTTTTTGACAGAATTACAAGCCTGGTAGATGAAGGGAACGCAGTGGATGTAGCCTACCTTGATTTCAGCAAGGCATTTGACAAGGTGCCCCATGATATTCTTGTAAAGAAGCTGGTAAAATGCGGTCTTGACTATGCTACCACTCAGTGGATTTGTAACTGGCTGACTGACCGAACCCAAAGGGTGCTCATCAATGGTTCCTCTTCATCCTGGAGAAGAGTGACTAGTGGGGTGCCACAGGGTTCTGTCTTGGGCCCGGTCTTATTCAACATCTTTATCAACGACTTGGATGATGGACTCAAGGGCATCCTGATCAAATTTGCAGATGACACCAAACTGGGAGGGGTGGCTAACACCCCAGAGGACAGGATCACACTTCAAAACGACCTTGACAGATTAGAGAACTGGGCAAAAATAAACAAGATGAATTTTAACAGGGAGAAATGTAAAGTATTGCACTTGGGCAAAAAAAATGAGAGGCACAAATACAAGATGGGGGACACCTGGCTTGAGAGCAGTACATGTGAAAAGGATCTAGGAGTCTTGGTTGACCACAAACTTGACATGAGCCAACAGTGTGACGCGGCAGCTAAAAAAGCCAATGCAATTCTGGGCTGCATCAATAGGAGTATAGCATCTAGATCAAGGGAAGTAATAGTGCCACTGTATTCTGCTCTGGTCAGACCACACCTGGAGTACTGTGTCCAGTTCTGGGCACCACAATTCAAGAAGGACACTGACAAACTGGAACGTGTCCAGAGGAGGGCAACCAAAATGGTCAAAGGCCTGGAAACGATGCCTTATGAGGAACGGCTAAGGGAGCTGGGCATGTTTAGCCTGGAGAAGAGGAGGTTAAGGGGTGATATGATAGCCATGTTCAAATATATAAAAGGATGTCACATGGAGGAGGGAGAAAGGTTGTTTTCTGCTGCTCCGGAGAAGCGGACACGGAGCAATGGATCCAAACTACAAGAAAGAAGATTCCACCTAAACATTAGGAAGAACTTCCTGACAGTGAGAGCTGTTCGACAGTGGAATTTGCTGCCAAGGAGTGTGGTGGAGTCTCCTACTTTGGAGGTCTTTAAGCAGAGGCTTGACAACCATATGTCAGGAGTGCTCTGATGGTGTTTCCTGCTTGGCAGGGGGTTGGACTCGATGGCCCTTGTGGTCTCTTCCAACTCTATGATTCTATGATTCTATGATTCTATGATTCTCAACCCATTCCACAGAAAATGTGGATGTGAATTATGCCTATTAAAGACAGTGAGGCTCAAGACTGTGTGTCTGCCATTTCTCATCACGACGCTATTCCTTTCTACACCACTTATCAACATGGTAAACTTTGTTTTCCTGGGAGTCATGATTTTTTCCCCCAACCACTGGGGACAATAGCAAAACGTCAGATAACAGCCTCATTACACATCAAACAGCCTTTGCCTGACATGTCTGGAACAAAACATCAAGAGATTGAGCAGGAGGAGAGATGCTTGCTTTGGTTTGAAGGTGGCCACTGAATTGTAATAGAGGTTTTATGACACAAAGCTCTCTTCTTGCTGCCTAGGAACAAGAGTTGATCTTGAACTGCAAGTGGGTAAGTAAGCAAACTCTGAAGTTTAAGTTTACAATAGAAGAGCCATAGAGCACCAGCTCTGCATGAAGATGGTTCCAAGTTTAATCATTGGGATCTCCAAGTAGGACTGGGAATGTCCTCTGCAGGAAGCCTTGGAGAGTTGCTTTCAGCCAGGTTAGAAAACACTGGAAGCCACCTTAGACTGAGTCAGATACTTGTAGCTAATCTATGCAAGGGTCGTTGAAGTCGCTTACTATTACAGCGTTTCGTCTTTGGGATGCCTCTTTGCTCTGCCATCTGAAGATCCCCCTGAGCATTTTGATCAGGAGGACAAAGCAGGGGTTAACCAGCATTTTAAGGTACATTTCCCCAAATATGTGTATTTCTGCAAATGCTTTCCCCTAATACGACTTATTTTTTTATGTTATTTTCCCTCATGTATTTTTTCTACATTCTTAGATTAGAGAATGCATCAGAAAATTCAGGGAAAAAATGGGCTTTCAATGGCTTTATTTCAGGAAGTGCAAATTATGGAGTTTCACATTAAAATGCTAACCGAGCTGACGTTCTCCCCCATCCCTTCTGAACAGCCGCATGAGGACACAGTGGTATCTGTGAACTAGGACTTGTTCACTTCCACCACTGCCACCTCATAGGCACAATGACAACACCTGTGCGCCAAGCCATGCTCACAATGCTATGTTCCAAGAAGCAAAATATGAACCAATGCAGATAATTTAGGGAGTTTTCTGGAAATGTAGGCACTTTCAATAGTATGGGTGAATCTCAACACAATATTATTTGGGAGCAAAGTCCAACAGAATTCAGTGGGACTGCTTTCCAAATAATAAACATACATATTGTCAGACTGCATCATTTTTCTCTGCAACAAAAATGATACAACCTTATTTACTACATCATTTTCACCACTCTCTCCATAACAGTATATTATATATTGGTTATTTTGGATCCCCTTATAACTGCTTACATAAATGGTATCCTTTCTTGGTCCAACACTTCGTTAAAATGAACAAGCTATAGCATTTCATCCAAAATGAGAGCTTTCTAAATTAAATCTTCACTTGTTTTGCTTCATAGTTAGAATTTAAGGATTTTTTTTTAAAGGAAAGATATGAGGCTTTGTTTTAATTTAAAAGCAGACTCAGTTCCAACTGTGTAACATATTGCCAGCTTTAGGGTGATTTACTTTCAGCTATAAGTAAAATAATAAATCATTCACCATTTTCTAGACTTGCTTCTTCAACATTCATCTCAGCTACTACAAATCCCTTTGTTAAACCTATTTGCTTGCCAGTTGCACAATGAATTATAGATTAATTACTCAATAACAATTATGGAGGTGATGCCTGACTGAGGATTCACACTCACACATTTTGGTTAAGTTAAACATAGATATTCAGTTTCAGTCTTGCCTTAGAATAAGAACTTCAATATGATGGGCTAATAAAACAAACAAAAACGGATGGCAGATCCATGTAATGTTTGGGGAAGGGGTAAAACGCATAAGGCAGTGGAGTCTTGTTGTTTGCCATAGTAGATGAGCAGGCCTTCACAGATGTCTGATGGTCTCTGCAAGTTTTACTTTCTGGATAGTTTTGATTTTTTAACAATAAGTAAATACTTACATTTCTTGCAGTTATGATTATAAAGAAATTAATAATATTTAGGGAGCTGCTTTATACAGAGCCAGACCATCTAGCGCAGTATTCCTTCTGCACCAGGATTCCCCAACCCGGTGCCCACTCAATATTGCTGAATAGATGTCTCATCATCCCTAGCCATTGGTCATGCTGGTTTGGGCAGATTGTCATCAATGAAACCAGACATTGTTTTTCTTCATGTATGCAACAGCCCCTGTGTAGGTTAAGACCCAGACTATCCTGACTATGCAATGTCAATGATTCATTCAACAGGGTTCCTGAAAGTGGAGAAAACATTGAAAACATGACTTTTTATATAAATACTTTAAAAATTTAAATATACTTTATACTTACAGGTGGACTGTTTCAGTCAAGCTATGATAATTCAATGGTGTCCAAAAAGCTCAGGTTTTGTTATGTTAAATGTATTGCATTGCACTGCACTGCACTAAATAGAGTTGTTTAAACATTATAGGCTAAGGAGCTTGTCTAAAAAGGCATATTTAAATTACTACAAATCACCTGAATAGTTCATACCTTAAAATTAGCCAATTAGGGATACTCTAATTATAGGACACATTACAACTCCAACCAGCAGATGGTGCTAAACCATCTTCTTAGTGTTTACTTTGTTACCATTCTGTGTGCTACCATGTCATCATTCTGTCCTACTAAGAATCTTGGCATTCTACCATGTTTGTTTCCAGTGTAGCTCAGGCTGGACTTATGGTGAAATAGAAGCTTTGTAGATGAGTGGGGACCTTCGACTCCAATATCCAAAAAACAATACTCTATCCACTGTACAAGCCCCCACTAATAATTGCACAATAAAGGAAACAAAGCATTTCTTCAACGCTTTGGAGTTCAGCCTGGGACTCTTACAAGCACCATAATGTTTAAAATGTTAACTGAAAGCATCTTAAGGCCCAATACCATCTTCTTGAAGGCTACCATTTCTTGAAGATTTGAGTTTGGCCTGGATAGGAACCACATGATGGTTCCATGATGGATGGAAGGTTGAGTATAAATGTAACTAAATAATGTATTAAAGGGTTCACATAAATAAATGGACAGCATCAGCCAGAGAAAACCTTCAATTGTCCATTGCTTCAGGCCTTGGACTTGTAACCTATCTGCTGAAACAGCAACCTCATATCTTCAGAATTTATCTCTTCCCTTGAAAATCTCTTTTCAAAGTGCTGAGCAGATCTACCCAGATACTTGATGAATGACTGGGTCTGAATAGGGGAAGGGTGGGCACGAAGACATTGCTTAATCCTTTTCCTTCCTGTCAATTTTATGCTAAGCTTTAAAAATACCAGTAGCTTGTGAAGGATAATGTCAAGCTGGGAAAGAACCAGGCACCTTCCTGCCACCCCCTCCTTCTGCTTAGGCTGAAACTTGTGCCAAATAGTTCTGTGGTGAAGAGTGTACACAAAGGGAAAAGAATTACAGAACTCCACATAACGTGCAGCTTCAGAGATCTTGAAGGCAGGAAAAAATGCATTGGCAACAGGCTATTCAACCATCTCACTTTAAGTTCACAGTTGTTCCCTTGAAGCCACATCAGTACCATCTCCACACCTCACACTGCACATGATATCAAGTGTGGTTGGGGGAAACAACCTCAGGGGCTTAACTGGGATTCCTAACAGGCCAGGTTTGGCCTACGGGTTTAGCGTCATGTCCACAGCAAAACAAAGCATGTGGACAAGTAGTCTGAACCTCAAGGTAGATATACTAGACCACTTGCCAAGTAATCCACCCCTAGTTTGATGGTAAAAGTGCCTTGTTAGGCCTGTCTGGAAGGCACAATGAGTGAACTTAACAGCCACACTGTGAAACAAAATGCAAAATGGAATATGAGAAATCCCAGATACAAATGATTCCAAAACCTCCAAGCTGCTATGCACAGGTCTCCACCCTTTATAAACTCCTGCTCAAAGCATTTTTCATCCTCACAGATATTAGTATGTGTACAACAATGTGCCTGTACAGAATAACTTGAAGGACCAAGCCCTCTTCTGCGTACCAGGGACAATAAATAAAAATAAGGCTTCAGTTGTGTAACAATGAGGTTTACATTGATGAGGAATCATCATGTAGCTTTCATTATACTGGAAGAGCTTGATCAGAATACTTATTTATTCACTATAGGGCTCTCCAGCTTTACCCCCTTAGTCCACTCCCACACCCTAGCTAAGCTTTGATGTGTGAAGGCTACAGGTATCCTGCAGTGACACTTCAGCAAGCTGTTTCATGCCAGCTCTTACTAGGATGCTCCTAACTCTTCCACTCCAGGGAAAGATTTCATCTTTGATGCTGCTAAAAGATTAAAGCTGCTCTCATTTTCCAGTCCAAGCCAAATAGGTGCATAAGCAAGCTGTTTGATTGTTTCACTGTCACCACAGTGGTACAATATTACCCTGAATTTTTGCAATGCTTTACTGTAAGTAGCATAATAGCGGTCATTTGCAAGTCAAATGCAGAGGGAAGGTGGAAGAGAGGTTACGAAAGGTAGGTTGCGAGGATATTTTCTTTACAAGTCCTTATTTTGCAAATTACCCATGAACCCAGTGTCTTTCGTTCAGGGCAAGAGGTGACATGAACATTAGAAAATCTGTAATATCGTTGGGGGCAAATATCGGGATTCATTACCCGTGGAGTCCTTAAACTCCAGCAACATCCCCCCACCTGGAGATATTGCTAGTCTGAACGAGCCAAGTAAAAAGGATATGCCAGTCTATGAAGATACAGTGCAGTGCAGTTGATTTTTTATATACCATCCCTCAAACAGAATGCCACAAAATAGTTCACAGGGACAGAAATGTAATACTTTACAGAGCTTGGTGCTGCAGCTCCCAGAATGGCAAAAAGGGAAAATGACGTATGGAAATGGAGCCCAGAAAAAGGAAGAGCTGCAATTTAAAAGGCAGTAAAGATGCAGGTAAGTATCCTTGGGGACAAGTCATAGTGAAGGATGCAGCAATAGTGTTTAGTGTCAATCGGAGACAAAGACAACAATTGATGAGCAGAATTAACTCAGAGACGTAAGTGATTACTAGCAGGCAGGCTAACCTTTCGGCATCATCCCAAGGAGCAATGGGAGAAGTTTGTGTCTCCTTAGCAATGTTTCAGATTGTGCTTCTCCCACTGCTGTCGGAGTCCTGACTAAGAAGCAGTCACTGTGGAAAGGGCATTGCCTGCAACAGTCGACCCCTAGTAGGTATGCAGACCAGTCTCTCTCTCTCCCTCTCTCTCTCTCTCTCTCTCTCTCTCTGTGTGTGTGTGTGTGTGTTCAGATTACACATTTCACTTTGCAAGTTAAGTCTTATAAGGCTGAGCCAAGAACTCAAAAGCTAAACAACAGAGGCCACAGACTGATAGCTTTTTTTGTATGCTTGTGACACATAGTATGTGCATAAATCTGTTGGTGGAGCAATTAGAGGATAGTCAGGGACATTCAATGAAGCTGGAAGTGGCAAAGCAAGTGCTGAGAACCTTTGGCCCACCAGATGTTGATGAACCACAGCTCCCAACAGTCCCAGTAAGCATAGCCAATGGTCAGGGATGATGGGAGTTGCAGTTCAGGAATAGCTGCCAGCATCCCAAGGGTCCCCCACACCTGTGGTAAAGCAATTCTTAACCTCTTATTACTCTCGTCCGTTTTTTTATATTCCCATTGATAATTTACCTCCCTGTATATAATGAAAAGAAAGCATATCAAAAAGGAGGTTAGGTGGACAGGTTAATTTGCAAGTAATTGGGGGATGATGATATTGTCCATTATAACAGATATTCCGTTTGGGATAGATAAATTCAGCAAATCATCCCAACCTGGATGGGACAATAAGGCAATCATTATGCAGATTGTATTTGAAGGTGTGAGCTTTGAGACGACTCCTATCACAGAGATGGCAAAGATCTTCTTCTGTTTCCACCTTCCAGGATCTAAAATGTTGGATTGAAACCCACAAGTCCTCAGCCAGCCACCTGTGTCATTTTGGGTTGCCTTCTTGACCTGATAAGATCATCAACCCAAGACCCCCTCCTATTTTTGCACTTTTCTTATGAATGACTAATTCAGAGTTAATGAGGTAACCCAATAGCCAATGCAGCTCTGCCGAAGGAGAATAGTGCAGCAAAATAAAAGAGCTTGAGAACTGTTTACATAACTGTTGACTGACTCTTTTACAGTGGATTTATAAAGGCTTGGTCTGCTGGGGATACTACCAGCTGCCTCAATTACAGTATTTCTCTGAATTGTGCTGTCTGGTGGGGGATAGGCTGGTCTCACGTACCCATTTGCTTGATAAATGTGGATTAGGCATTCTTCTGAATATATTGGAGAAAACAGGTAACCACAACTGGATCTTCATAATGTGATCTCTTAGAATATTCTCATGTTTTTGCTGCAACATTGCATGAATAATATGTGACAGGGACACAAGGTTGCAGCAACTACACCACTCTTGTAAGGCAAAACTAGCACATCAGGGATAAAGACAGGCTACAACCATTGGCATTTAATCACCTTCATTCTGAAGTGTTCCAATTCCAGGAATATTAGCTGTGATTCCTGCATTTGCCCTGGAAGACCTTTTGGGTTCCTTCCAACTCTACAATTCTATGATACCCCAATTCACCTGAATATATAGATTCCTCTCCATCAGGGTGGAGAAAATGTGCCCCTCCAGATGTCATTGGTCTCCAACTCCCATCAGCCCCAGTCAGTATGGCCAATGGCCAGGGATGATGGGAACTGGAGTTCAACAGGATCTGAAGAGCCACAGGTTTCCTGTCTCAGCTCTATAAAGACACAAGCAGCACCCATAGGAGTCTTTACCAAATAGGTGATTTTCCACAAGGACTCATTCATCCATTCATAAGGGCATTTATAAAGTACCAAATTATAAGTAAAGTATTGTGGCAAAAAGGCACAGTGAAAATCACTAAGATATAATAAACTGATATAATACAGTCATATTTCTATTTAAAACAGCCATGAGTGGCCCCAACATTTACAGAGCTGCGGGAGTGAGCATTTAAATGCCCTGTAGCACCAGAAAGTAGCTAAACCTAAGAGCTGTCTGTGAAAAGCTCCCATCACCACTACAGGTTTTCTTCCATCAACCTTCCCATAACAGTCTGCTTCTCCTTTCCTTTTACCTAACCGCTTCTCCCCACTATTGCCACCAAGTGCAGGGCCAACCCCTGCTTCATAGCAACCATTCTCCATGTGTCCCTAGTGTCAGAGGCTGGCAGAGCCAAGAGGAGGCTTTCGGAGAACAGCAAATGAAAATGAGACTATCCCAGAAAGAGGCCAAGCGGGCTGTGGGAGCCTCCACTAAGGGAGAGAATCAGAGACTAAAAATGGGGAGGGGGAGAGGAAAGTACATCTTGATTCCCTGCCCATGTCCTCTCTAGAGCAGCAGGCTCACCCCATCTTCCCACCACCAGCTCCTTCTGGGGAGAAGGAGGCACATGAGAGTGAGACAGTCTCTGTGCAATTAGTGGTGGAAGTAGTTTGAGAAACACATGCAGCAGAGGGGGCAACACCCAGTAAGGAGGAGTGAATGCCTGAAAGGGTGTCCATTCCACATTTTAAAAAAGATAAAGGGCCCCTGACAGTTAAGTCCAGTCGCGAACGACTCTGGGGTTGCGGCGCTCATCTCCCTTTACTGGCCGAGGGAGCCGACATTTGTCTGCAGACAGTTTTTCCAGGTCATGTGGCCAGCATGACTAAGCCACTTCTGGTGAAACCAGAGCAGTGCACGGAAACACCGTTTACCTTCCCACCAGAGCAGTACCTATTTATCTACTTGCACTTTGGCATGCTTTCAAACTGCTAGGTTGGCAGGAGCTGGGACCAAGCAACAGGAGCTCACCCTGTCGCGGGGATTCGAACCGCCAACCTTCCAATTGGCAAGCCCTAGGCTCTGTGGTTTAGACCACAGTGCCACCCACATCTTCCACATTTAGGAGGACACAAAGGAACACATAGAGCACAGTTCAGTAGTCAGGGCAGGAAAAGAAGGAATTAGCAAAGCCTTCACTCTGTGTGGCGCTGTGGTCTAAACCACAGAGCCTAGGGCTTGCTTATCTATATGTATTTCCTGAAAGCCTTAAGGGGCTGATGTAACAAAGCTTTCTTTCTATTTAAAAAAAATGGAAAAACCTTAAGGAGTCTGGGCTCAATTCCCAGTGGGCAGGACACCTACAGACCATCCTGTCCCCTGACATTTTCTCCTTGCAACTCCCTCAATGCCATGATGGAGACAAGAGATAGGAAAAAAGAGGGCTCAGAGAGGAGCCATACTTGAACTTACAAGCTGCCTGTGATTAGTTAGCTGGTTGTCCTTAGGGCCTGCTCCATTCTTCCACCTGAAGAGAAGAACAAGATGCTCTCTTCTCTCTCTCTCTCTCTCTCTCTCTCTCTCACACACACACACACACACAATGCCATGTACAGAAGGCAACCAGACCAGCAGTTGAATATTGTTCCAACACTGGTATCCTGCACCATATCTGAGGGAGGCAGGCTAACATGGAGGGCACAGAGTAGGCCACATAGCAGACACAGCTCTGTCGTCCAAAACATCTCCCTTCCTTCCAGCACCAGTTGCCTCAGGCCAGTTGCCTTTGCTTAAGGGCGGGAGCGGCCCTGGTCATCCTAGATGCATGCTGAGCCATGGACACTGTTAGTGACTGGAACAGCATGAACCCGATAAAAGCAGACTTGTCAAATATCTCGTGTCACGCACCTCCTCTACCCTGTGGCTTTTCTTAATTTTGAAATCCTTTTCTATGGAGAACAGAGTCCATTAAATGAATCTGTTGCTGAAGTGATGACTTTGTCTGTTGATAGTGTTGCCTCATCATATCACTTACAATCCAGTTACCCTTGTGTCCTATGGAGTTACTCGTTAATGCTTTGTGTCTGGGGAGTAAACAATCCTTGTTTCTTCCAATCTACCAGTTAAAAATCCCAGCACTCTTTCCATCTCCCCAGGTGCCTAAGGGGGAGGTAACGAGGGATGAGGAGAGAGAGATTTGCATCTCCCTCTCTCTTTTTTGAAAAAGCAAACAAAATCTGCCTGCACATCACTTCAAGGGAATGGTAGAAGGCTAATTTGGTTCTGGGGTAGTTGTTGTTATTAAAGAAGATGCTTCTGCACAGTTGCCACACTTTCATTCTGGCACACATGTTAGAATAGACAGGCTTCACAACATTAGTTACCTGATACTGTCAGGGATGAAGTGCCAGTACATGATGGGTGATTTATGTGAAATTAGCATAATTGATATACCATTGCAGCAGCTGACAAAGAAACAAATGTATTTCTAATTTCTGCAGCTGCAGCAACTGCTATTGTTAGCGTGAAACCTGATCCCCGTTGTAAGGTGGGACAAGTTTCGCTTTTGGAAGCATGCAAGGGAACTACTTTGTGGTCTTGCTCTGTTTGTCCAACTGATAAATTGCCCACGATGCAGAGAATAGTGATTCTCCGTTATTTCCATCAGAGTGGCAAATACACTATTGTTCTGTATCGCATAAATGACATTGAGCAGTTTTCCCACACTCCAACGCAGAAGTTATCTAGCAGCTTTTTTTCAAAAATAAATGAGCTTCCAAAATATAGCCATATGCCTTTGATTTCCCAGAATTTTTTAAAAAACAACAACTGTGGTGACCTCCAGACTTTCAGTACTTTGCAGGAGTGACTCAAGTGTATGCCAGAAATTTAGGTTTGCCCAGTTAAAAGTTGATTTTTGTCCTGGAACAACAACAAAAAGAAAAGGAGAGGAAACTAATGTTTATTGTTAGGAAGCTGATGTGAAAATGGACAGAAAAGTTCACAATGAATTGATGACTGTCACTGTACTGTGGTACTGGTACAGTACCACTAGTTACATTAGAATGTTTAGATTTAAAAAATGGATTTTTGGACAGAAGCTCACAATTTGAAAGAGAATTATTGCAGAATGAGGATAAACTATTGTCTAAAGTGTATAACTTTTTTGTAATGGGAAACAAAAGACGAGCTAGTTAAAGTTTCAATGACACACTGGGCAATAAATATAGGACACAATATATAAACTTCTGGGAGAAACTTTGGAAGAATTATTTGAAATTTACTGATTGAAAGAGAATTATATGAAAATGATTCAGAGATAGTATTTAACTTTGAGTAGGTTAGCTAAGATGTATAAAGCAGAGTTAGATATGTGTTGGAAATGTAAGGAAATGGAGGGAACTTTCTTTCATATGTGGTGGACATGTAAAAAGGTAAAAGAATATTGGGAAATGATCTATAATGAGCTGAAAAAAATGTTTAAAATAACTTTCCCCTAAAGACCAGAGTCCTAAAGACCAGAGTCCACAACCCAGATAGAAATTCCTAGGTGTCAGAAAAAATTAAGTATGCAACAGCAGCAGCACGAGTTTCGTTAGCCCAAAAATGGAAAGTGAGGGAGTTCCCAGGCAAAGAAGACTGGCAACTTAAGATGTTAGAATATGCGGAACTTGCAGGCTTAACACACAGAATAAGAGAGCAAGAAGAACATATATTCAAAGAAGAGTGGGAAATGTTTATTGAGTATATGGAAAATAATTGTACATAGCTGAAAACACTAGCAGCACTAAGATAAAAAAACAACAGTGTAATTTGATGTTTGAGTGATGTAGGAGTGGAAAACTGAATAAAATGGTTATAGTAAAATATGCAGGAATGAAGGACAAGTGGAATGAACCATGGAAGGAGAAGGAGGGAAGTCATTGGATACATAAACACATATATACATTTTTTAAAAAACAAAAACAAAACAGAATGAACTGATGACTAACAGGAAGATATATAACTACCATACAAGCAAATCAGGATAAAGAAGGCGGCCCACAAATCAGAACAAAGACTCAACGAAGGCCAAGCACAGTCCAATCTCTGCATAAGCTTTGTGGAAGCAAATCAGGATAATGATCGATAAACAGGTCATTCAAATAGCATGAAAATATTTGCCAATTAGAATCATAGAATTGTGGAGTTGGGAGGGACCACAAGAGTCATCTAGTCCAAACCCCTGCAATGCAGGAATCTTTTGCCCAATGTGGAACTCCAACCCACAACCCTGAGATTGAGTCTCATTCTCTGCCAACGGAGCTGTTAGTCTGGTATAAAGTTAATTTACCCGACTGCAAAGACAATAAATGTTTCGGCTTAGGCTAAATCCCCCTCCCTCGCCACCCTATTACAGTTGGGGCATTTTGACAATTTGGGGAGGGTCAAATCAGGACATTAACGGAGGCAACCTTTCCTGTAGTGGCAGTCACAATTTCTGCTGCTGGCTCTGGAGACTTATATTTCCTAGTCTGGAAGTACAAACCTCAACAACTTTGACTAGATCAGATAAAAGCCTTAAACCGTCTTTGACTTTCAGAGTCCTAACTGAACATCAGCGTGTTGAAGTATAAACAGAAGAGAAATTAGTGCATCCTCTTTGTTCCAATCCCACCTGGATAAGTCTAGCAAAAGCTGGGTATTATTAAAGGGTGGTTTTTTGTGGGTTTTTTGGTGGTCCTTAATGTCTGTGTGCATAATTACAAATCAAACATATTCACATTATTAACTTTTATAAGTTTATTAGTCTCAGTGCTAATGAAACCATTCATCCTTTGCAAATGTGCATGGCTCCCTAATGAAACTTCAGTAGATGGGAAAGCAGTTAAGTGAGTACATCCAAATGTTTATGCCAAATTCTATTTGTTGCAGCAAGGAGGGAAGACCAAATTGCTTTCAAGCAGCTTTCTACAAGCAAGCAAACAAACAAAAAACCCAAATGCAATCATAAACTCACCATAAGATGTGCCTCTATGTAGGCATACATTTCTGCTCTATAGCTGTAGTGGTGTTTTTCCAGTGGCAAACTCTTCTACAAGTGGCCTAATAATTATTTATTTATTTATTTAGCCTAGGAATCAAAGTGAGTTTTAAGAAAGGGGAAGCTTTTCCATTTCAAGTTCATTTACTTCCTTCAATTATTTACACCCCGCCTTTCAATCAAATGATTCTCAAGGTGGCTTACAAGCAACTGGTGATAAAACAAAATATCTTAAGCTCACATATGCATACACACTCATGGCCCAACAGCCCCACTGGATTGGACCAAAGCAGTCTGTCCCCAATGAGCACAATAGCATTTTCCTGCTTATGTTTCCCTGTAGCTGGCATTCAGGACCAGAAAGGATCACGTTCAGGGCTGTCCCCCCCCCCCAGCTGAAACACACCGAAACTCAGCTCTGGCACCTCTCAGCTGGGTGCCATTGTCATTTCAAGAGATCAAGGGAGGCATTTATGGTGAGTTCTGGCACCTCTTTTTCTATAAAAAATAGCACTGATCACATCCACAGATTTATCCTGCTTCTTGATATGAGCCAGTGTGAGCCCGGGCCCTGCCTTGCAACTGCAGCAAGAGTTCTGACAGCACTCAGGGAACAGAAGGAGCTAGGAATTCATGACTGAATGGTGTGGCGAGAATTTTTCAAGTGTTGACCGTAGCAAAAGGGGCACCTTCAAGCTGCAAAATGTCTTGGGCTGGCACTGTGCAATTCTCTGCGTGAGAATAAAAGAGAACCCCTGCCACACACACACACACACAGAGCAGTGGTGGGTGCAGAAGGGGATACCTAGCCTTTTGACAGCGGCATCACTGCCATGTATAAGGACGGTGTGGGGGACAAAGTGGTAGCGGGGGGGGGACGGGTGCACTGGCAGGAGTGGCAGATTGGCTCTGCTAATAAAGCCACCCCACTCCAATCTCACTGTCTTCTTCCACTGCCTTTCCATTGTCTCAGTACATAGCAATGCCACTGCCACCGGGAGACTAGGTACACACAGTGGCGTAGCGTGGGTTGTCAGCACCCGGGGCAAGGCAAGTAATTTGCGCCCCCTAACCCGTGGATTTGCGCCCCCTAACCCTAACCCCCAGATGTTGCGCCCGGTGCGGCCGGCCCCCCCTGCACCCCCCACGCTACGCCACTGGGTACACAGCAACGTCCTACACCACCAGGTGTTCCCGCCCAGGCCCACGGCTCCATCCCTCCCAATACCTCCTTGTGATCCTAATGATCTTTGCCTGGGTGGAACAAGAACCTGAATATGAGAAGGCAGGACTTTAAGGTCCGGTGTGGAGTAGATCCTGTACTGCCATGCCACAGAAGATCACAGTCACAAGCACCTGTATAAACAAATGCCAGCTGTGGGGAACAAGTTCCAGCAGTGCATTGTCTGGGAAATAATGATGGTGATGCCACTGATAATTATGCAGGAGAAAGCAAAGCCCCCACACATGCAATGTTTCATCCATCCATTACCCGTATCCGTAGCAGTGTTGTGAAACTGAGCCCTGTGTACCTTGAAGCGCTATTAACAATGAATCAAAGGAGGTTTACAGAAGTTCCACCCGGTGGAATCCTATATGGCCACAGGAAATAACAGCCACATATCATGCGCCTCTTACTAGAGCAGAAGCAAACCTGTGACATCAATGAGGGAGAGAGAGAAAGAAAGAGAGAGAGAGAGAGAAGGGAACATATGGCTGTAGCTGAGGGAGCCATCCCAAAGCCTAGCCAGATGCAGACTCCGGGAAAAAAATTCCTGGCTGCCAACCAACTCCAGCATTTGGGAAGCACTGCAGCACGGAATACTCCTCTGCATACATCTGCTTGGTTTTTTTTAATGGTCATATAGCCATTCTAGCACGGAGTGAAACTTTGGCCGGTGATTATGATTTGTTGCAGTTTCACTCTCCTTATTGCTTAATCTACCTTTTGTCTGCTAGAACGTTTCAAGAGCTCAGTGCTTTTAATGAGCTGCTGAAGTTGGATGCATTTTGTAGCCGCATCTCAGTGTCACAGCAGTGAGCACTTGGTGAAATATTTAAGACTGATTTGCCTTAGTTAAAGGGCTAGTTAAATCTCTCTGTCTCCCTCCCTGCACTTCCCCTCCCATCTCTGTCTCTCTCCTTTTACTCTCCATTTCAAAAAGACATCTCAAAGAGATACCCTTGTGTTTCCAGGCTTCTAAACTATTGGGATCAACTCCTCAGAGTACAAGATTTGCTTTCAGTCTGCAATCCCTTCCTTCTTTTTGAACTCAAAATTGTCCATGATCTGGAAGTGTAAGGTTTTCTTTCTTTCTTTTTCAGTCTGTAAAAGGAAACTCTTTTTTCTTGTTTTTTCTGTTTGTTTCTTTATTTGAATCCCCAGCAGGAAAATAAAGCAGTGGGTGGGAGTAGGAATAAGCATTTAGCTCCTGGACTGCACAAGTTATCTACAAATTCCTCATTATTTTCTGCACTGAACTGAGCCTGTAGTAATATATATAAGAAAGAAACAAGAGAAAACATTCTTAAACCAGTGAAGTATTTACTCCTCCCTCCTTTTTAAAGAAACGTCTTAATCCTATTAACAGTAAATTATACTACCTATTGTGAAAGCAAACAAGAAAGAAATATTTGAAGCATGCAGTTAATTATGATACCAAGCGAAACATAATATTTATGCTTTCCCTGCATAGCTGAACATTTTTTCTTTCACTATCTATGAGTCATTCACTGATTGAAGGCTTGAAATTGATGAGGAGACGAAGAGGAAAAGAGAAAGGACACATTAGTATTTCTCCAGAAATTTCACTGTATATAGATCATTATTAACATTATGAGAAATATCAGGGGGGGGGGTTGTTTTACAATTGGGTAATTCTGTGTTGCTTGTTGACAATCAACTTAGATGGCTTTAAAAGGATACTGGACAAATTCATGGAGCTTAAGGCCACAACCATGATGGCCAGCTGAGGCCTTCACTCGGATCCTGCCTGCTTGCTTCCCATAGGCATTTAGTTGGCTATTGTGAGAACAGGATGTGGGACTAGACAGGCTTTACTTGTGTAGAGGGTTAGACAAGATGACCCTCAGGGTCTCTTCCAACTCTACAATTCTGTGATTCTACGATTATTTAAATAGACAAGAAACAACCATGCAACAGATTACAATCTGAGGGGCCAGAGAATGTGTCCTTCAAAACATTAATCACTTGTAAGCTGGTCATCCATACTCACTCATATTGTGTATGGAACAAAGCAATGCCTAAGCAGTCTTCTTTCTCTAAGGTTTGAAGCTGATGGCATGTTTTAACAAAAAGTGTTACTTGAATATATATATATATATATATATATATATATATATATATATATATATATATGCAGGTTTTGGTGTCTTCGGGTGTCTTCCCGTGTAAGAGTCGGGGTGTCTGTGCGACGTTTCGACGAGGTCTCACTCGTCATCTTCAGGCTGGTGCTTTCGGCTTCTTGTTACTGGAACAGAGCCGAAAGCACCAGCCTGAAGATGACGAGTGAGACCTCGTCGAAACGTCGCACAGACACCCCGACTCTTACACGGGAAGACACCCGAAGACACCAAAACCTGCATTCCTGTACCCGTGAAAATCTACGAAAGCAAATATATATATATATATATATATATATATATATATATATATATATATGCAGGTTTTGGTGTCTTCGGGTGTCTTCCCGTGTAAGAGTCGGGGTGTCTGTGCGACGTTTCGACGAGGTCTCACTCGTCATCTTCAGGCTGGTGCTTTCGGCTTCTTGTTACTGGAACAGAGCAGAATCTGGTGTTTGAGTTCCTATAAATACTGTTGAGGGGTGTGGTGTATGGCCTCCAACGTTCTGGGCAGAGAGGAAGTTCCTAGATTAGTGTGCCTCTTCTTCTTTTGTTCCTTAATTACTTGAGGGATATCTTGAGTGATTTCATGAGTGATATTCTGAATACCACTGGGTGGGTCATTAAGTGTAGATTAGTTGCTAAAGCTTTTGTGTCTTGACCTCTTGAGCTTGTGAAGAGTTTTTCTGAGAAGATGGCTGTGCTGCATTTAGTTGTGCTCTGGCTTGGCTTCGTGTATAGGGGCGAGCTGTGGTTTTGTGCCTTGTGCCAGCCAGATCTGTGTAGGGATTGCAGGGGGGTGCAGCATCCGGAGGTGCCACTATAGTTTGGCTACTGGATGGAGTCTGTAATATGTCTGTGGAGAGGGTCTGGGTTTGGGTCTGGTGTGGTTGATTGGTGACGGCGTTCTGTGTGCCTCTGGTTCTGGTGTCGGTTTTTGTGGGGAGGGCTAATTTCCAGATGTCTGGCAGGCGGGACGTGTCGTCACGCTTGTTCATGTTGTGAGGGTGTTTCTCTATCTCGATGGCTTCCATGATTATTCTCTTGTGGTGATGT
The DNA here is from genome assembly GCF_965113315.1 of Podarcis vaucheri. NCBI lineage: Eukaryota > Metazoa > Chordata > Lepidosauria > Squamata > Lacertidae > Podarcis > Podarcis vaucheri. The sequence goes on from NC_138766.1 coordinate 38,742,995, forward strand.
TCCATGTTAAAGAGCAATTTGGAATCTGCAAAATTAATTTCGTGTCCTGTTTCTTTCATGTGTTGGAAAAGAGAGGAAGTTTTTTCTTCTTTTTTGACGGCATTCTTGTGTTCTGCGATACGTGCATTTATTCGTCTGTTTGTTTGTCCAATGTACGTGGCTGGGCAGACTTTGCAGGGTATTTCATAGACCCCTTGGTTTTCCAGCTGGATTTTGTCTTTTGGGTTTCTGAGGATATTGGCTATTTTTTGGTTGGTGCAGAAGGCTGTTTTGATATTGTGTTTATGGAGGATTTTGCTGATTTTGTCTGTAGTGCCCTTGATATAAGGAAGGAGGGCCATGCCATTGTTTTCTTCTGTGTCTTGGTTTTTGGGGGGTGTTTCTTTTTGGATTAGCTTCGTAACCCTGTTTTTCTGGTATCCATTGGCGATTAACACATTTGAGAGATTCTGTAACTCAGTTGTCAAGTGGTCTTTGTCAGCCAGGCGTTTGGTTCTGGAGATGAGAGTCTTGGCTACGGAGTTTATTTGTGCAGGGTGGTGGTGTGATTGTGCATGTAAGTAGCGGTTGGTGTGTGGTTTTTTCCGGTAGATAGTGTGTCCTAGGGAGCCATCAGGTTTTTTGTAGATTAGGACGTCAAGAAAGGGGAGTTGGTTGTTGTCTTCTATTTCCATAGTGAATTGTATTTTGGGGTGTAGGCTGTTGAGATGTGTGAGGAAGCTATCTAGTTTTTCTTTCCCGTGTGGCCAAATTACAAAGGTGTCGTCAACATATCTGAGCCAAAGTTTGTGTTTGTGTTCTGACTTGTCTAAAGCATTGGTTTCAAAGTGTTCCATGTACAAATTTGCGATGACCGGTGAGAGGGGTGATCCCATAGGTGCTCCTTCTATCTGTTTGTATCTTTGTCCATTGTGGATGAAGTACGTGTTGGTTAGGCAGTGGTTGGTCAGGTCCAGGATGTATTTGGGGGGGTTGTATTTGTTTTGAATGGCTGTCAAGGCTTCATTAATGGGCACTTGAGTGAAGAGAGATACAACATCGAAGCTCACAAGTAGGTCATCGGGATGTAGGTATTGCTTCTTTATTGTTTCTATGAACTGGAAGGAGTTAGTAACGTGTGAAGCGATGGATTCTGCATAGGGCTGAAGTTGCTTAGCGAGAAATTTAGCGAGATTTTGTAGAGGTGAGATTCCAAATTGCTCTTTAACATGGAACATCACCACAAGAGAATAATCATGGAAGCCATCGAGATAGAGAAACACTCTCACAACATGAACAAGCGTGACGACACGTCCCGCCTGCCAGACATCTGGAAATTAGCCCTCCCCACAAAAACCGACACCAGAACCAGAGGCACACAGAACGCCGTCACCAATTAACCACACCAGACCCAAACCCAGACCCTCTCCACAGACATATTACAGACTCCATCCAGTAGCCAAACTATAGTGGCACCTCCGGATGCTGCACCCCCCTGCAATCCCTACACAGATCTGGCTGGCACAAGGCACAAAACCACAGCTCGCCCCTATACACGAAGCCAAGCCAGAGCACAACTAAATGCAGCACAGCCATCTTCTCAGAAAAACTCTTCACAAGCTCAAGAGGTCAAGACACAAAAGCTTTAGCAACTAATCTACACTTAATGACCCACCCAGTGGTATTCAGAATATCACTCATGAAATCACTCAAGATATCCCTCAAGTAATTAAGGAACAAAAGAAGAAGAGGCACACTAATCTAGGAACTTCCTCTCTGCCCAGAACGTTGGAGGCCATACACCACACCCCTCAACAGTATTTATAGGAACTCAAACACCAGATTCTGCTCTGTTCCAGTAACAAGAAGCCGAAAGCACCAGCCTGAAGATGACGAGTGAGACCTCGTCGAAACGTCGCACAGACACCCCGACTCTTACACGGGAAGACACCCGAAGACACCAAAACCTGCATTCCTGTACCCGTGAAAATCTACGAAAGCATATATATATATATATATATACCCACACCCGCACCAACTTTTCCTAGCAATGGTGTATGTTTAAAATAGACTTGAAATGCACATACGTATTCACTGACCCCAAATTATTACTGATATCTGAAATTATCTTCTGCCACCTGTTTGCAAAACTTGGAAAAATATAAACAACACTGTTCTTATCTGCCAAGGGAAAAATCAAAGTAATAAGTCAATGGCAGTGCATAGGGCATGGAGCTAAAAATACAAAATTCTACTTCCATGTGAGGCCATTCAGCTTAATAACTCTTTCTCCCATTAGCACACAATTCACTTTTTGGAGTGGGGTAGGGGGTGGTGTAGGCTTTTTGCAACAGTAATATTTTGTTGGAAAGCAATGGAAATTTAACAGTCTTTCAGCGCAAGAAGAATCAAGTGTTTGGTGATGCCTGTGAGATGCGAGCCCAGATGCAGCACCTCTGCTGACCTGCTAACAGACAAGTTTTGAGCAGGTGGCAGTTGTTCCACATTCACTGATCCAAAGCAAATTGGTGTGTATAAGACATTAATAATCCTAGTGGTTGCAAGCAGGCGGCCAGAGTGTCATAGATGGTGTTACAGAATAGATTTAATCTGAAGTTAAAAGCTGTGGTCTTGTATATGAGTAGAACTCTCTTCCAAAGGCGGTGAGATTCCTATCACAATGTCACTTCTGTGGGAAGCTGCCAAACTACAAATGGCAATGATTTAAACTATCAAAATAAAACAGAAACGTATCCGAATAATTATTAATTCATCGACGTGAGCACAAGAACATAATAGCCTGCTACATATCTAAGGTTGTAAAACATGGTAGCAGCCAAGCAAATGAGGAGCAAGTAAATGTCGCAAGTGTCGTTAATGGAGTTGCTGTGTTCTAGCCCATAGTCCTTGTCATCCTGGAGATACTCAGCACTCTATCAAACAGGCAATATGTTTCTTGACGGCTGAGCACATTTCCTCCAGGGAATGTAATCCCAAGCCAGTGTAGACCCCAGGGCCAGCCCAAAGCATTTTGGCGTCTGAGGCAAACCACAAAATGGTGTCCCCCTCTCCACTAAGGAAGAAGGGTGAGTGAAGATCTACAACACGAACAAGGGATCCCTGGGATCCGCTTCCCTGTGGATCCTGCCACCTTAAGCAGTCACTTTGCCTTACCTCTTGCATGGGCTGACCCTCCCCTACTTCACTATCCCCATATTTTCCTCTCTATCGTCACACGTTGCAAAGTGTTTTAAGGACATGTTGCCTCTAAGCAGGTCTAAATCTTGTGAATACCTAGAGGCAGGAAGAGAAACCATCTGGGAATCCTAGACACGGCATCTTGAGCTGCATCGTAGGATATATAAATAAAAATGTAATAAGTTGTTATGCGTGGATTCAATTATCATCCTTCTCAGTTGCTATCAAATGATTTTCTAAGAGCCACTGCAACTTCCAATTCGATTTTGAGCATCAGATCCATATAAGCATTCACGTTACAAATCATATGTATTTTTAAACATGCTGAGATTGATGATCCATAGATCCGTCTTTATTAAGAAAATAATGGTTTTCTTAAGTATTCCATGAACACCCACACTCAATAGAGATATTAATCTGGCTGCAACAGGGGGAGAAGCCACTCCATTGGCTCAACTGAGAGTTTGGCACCATTTAGTTTCTTCTCACCTTGAGTTGTTTTCATTCAAGATGGCTCTTAGGAGAACTCTAACTTTAAAAACCAGTGACAGTCCTTGTTTGTTTTCCTCCTCCTCCCTTCTTATCCTCTTTTCCTCGTGTTATGTATTTCAGATTGTATGTGTCCAGACAGCAACTATATTCTTTATAATTATTTAACTTATGGAAGCCCTTCTGGGAACTCCTTCAGTATTAACTCCTCTTCGTGTTAATATTATCACATGAGGGAGTGAACTTCTAATCACCATTGGAGGAAGCCTTAAGGACAATTCTAGTTACATTACATTACATGGCACTGTGTATGTGTTATACATATACTATGACCACTAGTAAGATATCATTGATGTCTACCCATGCAGATGTGGAAATTCATCTGAAAGCAAAAAAAATATTCCCGTTTTACCACTGAGATTTCCAACTATATTCCATTGTGCTGTATTTACATTAGGTCTTCCGAATGTGTGTTTAATTGGTAAACTCAGACAATTACTCTAGACTCTTGCATGCCTGCTTGTGACTCCCCATCTGGTAGTAAACCTGCATACGGCATTGAATTATTCTGCACTGCACCAGGTAATGTTGCCAATTGTCTGTCTATTGTCTTTCCCATATATATTTAAATACGTCACTCCCATTTATTTTGAGTGCAATTGTTTTTGCCTTTTTAATTCATTTCCCCCTTTTCTATTGCCTGAATTTGTCATGGATGCCATTATTTTATTCCCTTCCCCTCCCGAAGAAAGTGGATGCCAGCTTAGATTCAGCCCCGCAAATAGGTGTGGGCAACGTGCCAGAAGGCTTCTCACCAAGGAGGGCAGCTGCTGTCCTCTCTCTGAAGAATAATTCATCACCTCCTTGAAACACTCTGCCTTCATTGGCTTGCAAACACAGAACTGCAGAACCTGTGGGCGAAGCTGGTTGTTCTGTGGAGTAGCATGTGCTGCGTGGCACCTTCCCACTGGGATGTCATTTACACTGGGTTTCGTGTAAATATATGCACATTGGAATCCCCATTTGCGCTCTCTCTGTTGAGTTCTGGATCCAAAGAATAGCCAATATACAACAGGTTGAGTCTTGACTTAATTATTTCTATCCAGGATTCAAGAACCATGCCTTTCATGTTCATGCACTACCTTTGCAAAGCAGGAATTGAAGCACACTTGACAGAGCTGCCCAAAGAAATTAAATTAGGCTGAATGAGCTGTAGCAGAGAAAAGCAACACACTTTGTGATTCTAGTGATTTCCCTGTGTTAACAGAGCATGCCAACTTGTGCAACCCGGTAGCGACATGTATCTTTGAGAGGGGAAAGGTGTGCTGCTAAGCGGTCACACTCTTTAAAGTAAACCCCCTTGAACACAGAAGGATTAAATCCAAGTCAATGTGCATAGGTTTGTGTTCCGAATGCCTTATCTCAGTCATAGTCGTCTACAATAATGACAATAACAGAAGCCAATATTATGCCCATTTACAGGTCAGCTGATTCTGAAATATAATTTGTAGAAGGCCGTGCTATAATTCATGGGCTATGCTAGGATTCGAAGCCCAGTCTCCCAGGTCCAGAGTTGTGTGAACTGTCTCTAACAAGTACCTGAAATTCCTGGTACCAGGTGGCAGAGACGTGGAGACTCTCTCCATACAGTGGGAAAGGTAGACCTCCATACCTGCCAACATCATGGGGACCAAAATCAGGATGCTCCTTTTGCTAGACCAAAAGACACTCTCTTTTTTTGGTCTCACAAGACCCAAAACAAGTGCCTTTCAGTCTGGCGCTCCAGCGTGAGTCAGCTGGCTTGCTCCAAAGTGCTGGACCAAAAAAAGATGACATTCCGGGATCCACGTAGAAGCCAGGATTGGCTTCTGTAATTCCAGAACGTCCTGCTTAAATCGGGACTGTTGAGCGCTATGCACCTCATAAGAACCTCTGTGCATGATGGCAGCCATGTGGAGCAGCTTTAAATCGTATCCGGGTCCTGCCTGTAAAATGGTGGGTTGGTCCCCTATTTCAAGCTATTATTTTGAGCCCCTTGCTTCTTTGCGACATTGTTGCTCATGTTGCTGACAGCACTTGCTGGAGCTCCTGATATGTTCGGCACATTCCGTATGCTCTACAAAATGACTGGCAACTATCATAGCCATCAATCAGTTAGAGCTGCAATGCCAACAGAAGTCTGGCAGGGTTACATTTCTTTGAACATACATCCACTGGCATTCCTACTGGCTTGACAGTGATCTCTTGCGTTGGTCCCGCAGACTGTTGAAACAGACCGGTTCCAGTACACAATGCCTTCAGCTACTTCCTCTCATGACATAACCTAACTAGACAGTTATATTTTGACTGGCTGCTGTACACGTTTGATTCTAAAACCATCCCCTGTTTGCAACACGGCACAAATAACACAATTTCTTAAGCAGAACCTTATTTCAAAATAGATTGTACCCACAGGAAAGTATCAATCTACAATTGTCCATATGGCTTCAGACTTTCCTAAAGCTGCCCCGTCTGTCTTTACCTTCCACATTAATTTAACGGAAAAATTATAAATAAGAAGACTTTTTTTGAACCATCTTAATCTCTGGCAGCTCTTAGAAACAGTTGCCTTGAAACCTTCATCTGCCTTTATAATAAACGAATCAGTATTTGGTTCAAAGTGGGGCATGATGCCTTTTACTACTTCTGTTAATGCTATTTTTGCTGATGAAACAGAATGTAAGCCTTTGAGTTTCAAAAGTCAGAGAGAGAGAGAGAAATCAGAACAATAAAGCGATCTTGATTATGTTTGAAGATGACTTTGTTAACAACACATTTCAATCATAACAAACCTATGTTTTAACAAAAATCTTGTATTCAAGTCTCCAGGGCCAGATGAACTGCATCCAAGAGTATTAAAAGAACTGGCAGATGTGATCTCAGAACCACTGGCAGTCATCTTTGAGAATTCCTGGAGAACAGGCGAAGTCCCGGCAGACTGGAGGAGGGCAAATGTTGTCCCTATTTTCAAAAAGGGGAAAAGAGAGGACCCAAATAATTACCGCCCAGTGAGTCTGACATCAATACCAGGGAAGATTCTGGAGCAGATCATTAAGCAAACAGTCTGTGAGCACCTAGAAAGGAATGCTGTGATCACCAATAGTCAGCATGGATTTCTGAAAAATAAGTCATGTCAGACTAACCTGATCTCGTTTTTTGACAGAATTACAAGCCTGGTAGATGAAGGGAACGCAGTGGATGTAGCCTACCTTGATTTCAGCAAGGCATTTGACAAGGTGCCCCATGATATTCTTGTAAAGAAGCTGGTAAAATGCGGTCTTGACTATGCTACCACTCAGTGGATTTGTAACTGGCTGACTGACCGAACCCAAAGGGTGCTCATCAATGGTTCCTCTTCATCCTGGAGAAGAATGACTAGTGGGGTGCCACAGGGTTCTGTCTTGGGCCCGGTCTTATTCAACATCTTTATCAACGACTTGGATGATGGACTCAAGGGCATCCTGATCAAATTTGCAGATGACACCAAACTGGGAGGGGTGGCTAACACCCCAGAGGACAGGATCACACTTCAAAACGACCTTGACAGATTAGAGAACTGGGCCAAAACAAACAAGATGAATTTTAACAGGGAGAAATGTAAAGTATTGCACTTGGGGGGGGGGGAATGAGAGGCACAAATACAAGATGGGTGACACCTGGCTTGAGAGCAGTACATGTGAAAAGGATCTAGGAGTCTTGGTTGACCACAAACTTGACATGAGCCAACAGTGTGACGCGGCAGCTAAAAAGGCCAATGCAATTCTGGGCTGCATCAATAGGAGTATAGCATCTAGATCAAGGGAAGTAATAGTGCCACTGTATTCTGCTCTGGTCAGACCACACCTGGAGTACTGTGTCCAGTTCTGGGCACCACAATTCAAGAAGGACACTGACAAACTGGAACGTGTCCAGAGGAGGGCAACCAAAATGGTCAAAGGCCTGGAAACGATGCCTTATGAGGAACGGCTAAAGGAGCTGGGCATGTTTAGCCTGGAGAAGAGGAGGTTAAGGGGTGATATGATAGCCATGTTCAAATATATACAGTGGTACCCCGCAAGACGAATGCCTCGCTAAACGAAAAACCCGCAAGACGAAAGGGTTTTCCGATTTTTAGAGGCTTCGCAAGACGAATTTCCCTATGGGCTTGCTTCGCAAGACGAAAGCCCATAGGGAAATCTCCTGGGACAGCGGGGAAGTGCAGCGCACCTTCTCCTCTGTTCCCAGACCTGTCCTGAAGGCTTGTGGTGGGAGGTCCGGGAACAGAGGAGAAGGCGCGCAGCGCTTCGCCTCTGTTCCCGGGACTTGCGTGGGAGGAGGGTTTTTCCTCCCCACCGCCAACATTCAGAACAGCATTCTGAATGTTGGCGGTGGGGAGGAAAGCCCTCCTCCCACCGCAAGCCTTCAGGACAGGTCCGGGAACAGAGGGGAAGACGCGCAGCGCTTCTCCTCTGTTCCCGGACCTGTTTTGAAGACTTGCGGTGGGAGGAAGGTTTTCCTCCCCACCGCCAACATTCAGAAGGCTGTTCTGAAGGCTGGCGGTGGGGAGAAAAGTCCTTCTCCCCCCGCCAGCCTTCAGAAGAGGTCTGGGGACAGACTGTCCCTGGACCTGGTCTGAAGGCGGTCTCCATAGGAACGCATTAATTGATTTTCAATGCATTCCTATGGGAAACCGTGCTTCGCAAGACGAAAAACTCGCAAGAAGAAAAAACTTGCGGAACGAATTAATTTCGTCTTGCGAGGCACCACTGTAAAAGGATGTCACATAGAGGAGGGAGAAAGGTTGTTTTCTGCTGCTCCGGAGAAGCGGACACGGAGCAATGGATCCAAACTACAAGAAAGAAGATTCCACCTAAACATTAGGAAGAACTTCCTGAAAGTAAGAGCTGTTCGACAGTGGAATTTGCTGCCAAGGAGTGTGGTGGAGTCTCCTACTTTGGAGGTCTTTAAGCAGAGGCTTGACAACCATATGTCAGGAGTGCTCTGATGGTGTTTCCTGCTTGGCAGGGGGTTGGACTCGATGGCCCTTGTGGTCTCTTCCAACTCTATGATTCTATGATTCTATGATTCTATGATTCTCTAAATGAGTCCTGGGGAACCTTTGGCGCTCCAGAAGTTGCTGAACTACAACTCCCATCAACCCTAGCAAACCTAGTGAATGGCCAGCGATGGTGGGAGTTGTAGTTCAGCAACATTTGGAAGGCCAAAGACTCCCCACACATGATCTAAATGATAAGATACAATTGTTCTGATACTAAGAGAACTTAAACAAGAAAGTTTCTTATTTTCTATTGTCCCATAGAGCCACCTGTGCCCTCAAAGGCCTTACTGGAGGTTTGGGTCAAACGACATGCCTCATAGGCGTACAAATGCCTTAATTTGGCCATGTTGCTGTTTGTGCTTTGCAAAACCAAATCCTGTCCTATGATGATGAGAACTCAAAATCTGCTTATAGTTCAGTCCTAGACATGTCTACTCAAAATCTTACTCCCTGGAAAGTGTGCTTAGGATTGCAGTCTAAAGTGATGTGGTTACGTTGCATTAAGAGCTGCTTGCAGAATACCACTTTAATGACAGTTAATATAAAAGAAGTGATAGACCCACCACTGCTACTATCCACTAATGTGCATCATCTATTTCAAGTGAAGATAGGGTAGAATCCAGAAATGTGAGTTTGATAGTGGGATACATGACTCCCCCCCAATCCATCATGGTCCACAGAGAATCCTGGAATTCATACTTTATCGAAACTTACTTTAGAATGAAGAAGGGGAAGGAGAGTTCTTTCAAACCACCACGTTAGGTTTCAGGCAATAGGACTGTACACTACAAGCATGTAGAACTCTTGCGATCCATGCTCAGAACTATGGGGAATAAATTTTCCCCTTGGTTCTCAGCAACTAATTTTTTATATTTCTCAGCATCCTTCCATCTTGCTGTGTACACTTGTGGCAACCGCCAGTCTTATGCCTGTTGAGCACTCTTCCTACACAGACACACCTTGAAAGGGTTTAGAAAAGCAAGGGGCATCTTACAATACCGTTGACAGGCCTGGCAAGAGTTAATCCTCTAGGCCCTGCTTGTTCTCCTAACTATGATATTAGAATTGAGATGTGGCTGCGTTGATTCTGAATGGATCCCATTTTAAATCAGATTAATTTGGATTTCTAGCTATTGTGCTTCAAATCAAGCCAGCTCAATCCAATCTGTTCTGAATAATCAGACATGAAAAAGTTCTGTCTATCTCTTAGGTGTGAGAGAATGTATGGCTGCATATACACTATGCATGGCTTCCCCAAAAGATGCCTGGGAACTGCAGTTTATCCCTTGCAGAGCTACAATTCCCTTAATACCCTATAAGCACCCTTAACAAACTAGAGTTCCCAGGATTCTTTGGGGGCAATTGTGTTCTTTAAATGTGTGGGGTGTACACAGCCTATAATTCTGGTTACCAGAATACTGGACATCAACAACAGGGAATGGATATATTTTATGAAGCCCTTCTTGCCAAATTGCACTGCTGGTACATTTTTATGACCACTGTCAGAAGAAAGAATGCCAGACTAGATGGACCAGTGGTCTGATCCAACACAGCAAGTCTTATCAGATAGCTTGCTAGCTGCTACAATGAGCTCGGATGCAGTTGGTGTTTCATAATATCCATGCTCTGTGCTAGAAAAGCCTACTTTTGTGGTACTGTAACTAAAGAGGATGAACTGAGGAGGAGAGAAAAAACACAGCCTGCCCCACACAGCCTGACCTGTCTCCTACTGAACATCAATTGAAACTGATTGATCTAATGCCTTGCATCTGTCAAGCTGTCATTCAAGCCAGGGGGGATTTGGATGAAGACAAGGAAAGCATTGTAAAAATGACTTTCTGATTTAGTTTACTGAGCCAGCCTTGAACTCCTTCTAGGTATACTAAAATCAGCTTATAGGAAAGACCAGGTTTGCTCGGAAATGGCTGCCTGGATTGCAGAGAAATTTTGTGTTCTAAAGGGTGGTGGAAGGTGGGGGGAAGTCCCTTCGATTTGTGCCTAAAAATGTATAGGATGGGGGAGAAATCCCAGATGTCTGCTGCATCGAGAGAACATATACATGCATTTAAATTGCTTGTATCATTACTTACAGATGTAATTGTGAAATATATTCTTTTTGCATTCAAAATTAAGGGCAGAACAGATGGCGAAAACTCAATTTAAAGCAATATGTCCATTAAAATAACCCATGCCGCTTGTGCATGTTACAACAATTTCTTATTCTTTATCTCCATTTCTAGCCAGTCTAATCCAGAAGGCTGAGGACAGGAAACAATATGTAACCAAACAAATTACAGAAGATTTTCAGTAGCACTCTGGGCACTACGCAGCCAGAGTTAAACTGCTGCAAATAAGCCTTAGAAGTGCTTACTTTTGGCCAGGTTGCATCCCAACTGTTTTGCCATAGGTTGTGATACAGGGAGAATGCGGTTAAGGCAGAGAGTATCTTTTCAGGAAAATCAATGAATATATTTCCCTCCTTCAACCCAGTCAGCTGTCCAATTCTCATTCGGGTGGTTAAACCAAAGTTCTTCAGCCTTGGGTCCCCATATGTTGTTGAACTACTCGGACCATTGTTTAAGCTTGCTGAGGATGATGGTTGTATTAGACCAGCAACATCCTGGGACCCAAGGTTGAAGAACACATGTCTAAACTGCACAACCTAAAATTATAGGTGTGGACTTATATGATTCAGTGTTCCACCCTACATAGAATGCCCTCCAAACATCAGATTAGATACGGTAGGTCGTATAATTATCACTTTGACATCTGGATACAAGTCCAAAGGATTTAGATAACCTGTAAGCTGGTTAGTGGTGTGGTTACACAGTAATTAGGTCAACCTGGTAAAATTCATATGAACTAGAAAACCTGAAGGGCCAGTCCTAATGTTAGGCAGAGGGAGGCAGCAGCAGGTGCTAGAGGCAGACAGTAGTGGCAAGTTTTCAGAGGACACAGTCAGGGGACTGTGTCACACAGTCAGCCTCAAAGCTAGCTTGCTGCCTTCATTACCAGTGCTGAAGTAAAATTCAGCTGCCAGTCTGGTCAGCTTTTGTATGGCAGTGGGGGGCACCATCTCGAACACTGCCTCAGGCAGCAAAATGACTTAGATCAGCCCTGGAGACTAGCATGAAACCCAGTTCTGAGTGTTGTAAAGTTAACATTGTTACAAAAAGGAGAAACATCCATCCAACTCAATATTTCAGCCTTATACCCGTTAAGTGGGTCACTGTCATGCCATCCCTGTTGGGAATGTAAAATTGTCATATTGTAATGTGTAAATTTAGTTCATAAAGGCCCTGTGGAGGTTTTTAGTGTGACATGGGTTCTTAGAAATATGTCAGGAAACACATCTCTGTAACATAAAGATGTGCATTTTCTGCCAGATTAGGATTTCTCGTTCTGTGGAAGCAAGAAGCTTATTGTGCCTGAAAAGGGTTTTTTTAATATATCAAATCTGCAAACCTTGTGCTAATTTGTAATAATTTGTTTCCATCTGATTTCCATTTTGCATTATGTTTGCTGCCATCCAGAACAATAGCTGGGTGGACGTAATTGGTCTCTTGCCTTTGATGGTTTGGGCTGAACACTTCAAAGAGGCAGACAAAACTCTCTGCTAAGCAAATCACAGCACTTCTTTTTTTTCCTTACTCATTTCTGAAATAGCTTTCAATTAAAAAAAATTAAAAGAAAGATGGGGGAGGAATAAAAGCAACACACACCTTACATACATGCTTGGTTTTTGTTTTTCTTTAATGGGGTTCTTTCTTTTTTTAAAAAAGTTGTCATGTTTGATATGGTTATTACTCCCCCTTGAGAAAGGACTGGTCGTGTCTTGGCAGACTAAGAAGTTAGAACATTCTTGGCAATACAAATCATATTACTTTCACTTGGGGTAAATCAAGTATTTTTTGGCTTTAATGCCATTGACAGACAACCTAAAACACAATTTCACCTCGAGTATGTCACTGTGGTAATCTCATTGCTGAGCAACAATGCGCTGAGCTCAGTAGAGCAGGAGGACCAGAGAACCAGAAGAGTCTCTGATGTGTACTTGGCCTGGAGGCAGAGTCAGCATCCAAAGTCCAGTCCAGTCCTAGGGTGGGGCAAACAGCAATCCACATGGTCAGACAGTCAAGGGGTCAGGGAATCTGATAATCAAGGATCAAGATGAGCAGGCAGCAGCAAGGTAGGGCCTAGAGCTACAACCATTTTTTCCAGCATCTGACTACTGCTGGAAGCTCTGCTTAAGAAGGCTGGAGCCAGTTGGTTCTCATCAGTGCCTTCTCCTCTGTGTCCTTGAAGGCTGATCAGCTGCAGGTGGAGTCACTCGGCTTTCTCCCCCTTCAGGCTGCTGTTCAGTACGCAAAGCTGACTCCTGGCCCATGACAGTCACTTGACTGTACATGCCCCAATTAACTCCACCTCAGGTCAACAGGAGTAGTCTGGTTGCATAAGGTCAGCCAAACTAGGCAACTGAGGTGCCCAAATCTAAGGGACCTGCTTCAGCTGTGTAGAGATGCACAGAGGAGGAGGAGGAGGGGATGGAGGACGAGGAGACGACACACAAAAAAGTCAAGCAGTGTGTGGGCTGGATATTCCTTAGACCATGGGTGGGGAACCTCAGGGCCAAATGCCACCACTACCCCTGGTCTTTGGGATCCTCCCTAGGTCACCACCCCTCTCAACCTCTAGCCCTATTTCTCTGAGAGTTTGCCTGGCTGGAATATGTCCTTGAACTCTGATAACATCTCTAACTTGGATCCAGGATGTTTCTGGTCTCAGCTGCCCATCTAGAGCAGAGGGAGACACAGCATGCAGCTCACCCTAGAGGATAGACCCAGGAAAGGAGAGGAAGTAGAAAATGGAAATAAGATAAAGTATATACTAGTCAACTCACAGACAATTAGTAGACATTTGCTATTTTCTCCACACAGTAAGATCTAGCAGGGAGTTGCAGGATATTTTAACTTTCCTAGCACACACAAAGAAATTTGGGCTAGCCTATATGTTCATGTGCACCTTTTTGCACAGTCTGTAGGGCACAACAAAATAGCATAGCTACTCAGAATTGTTTGTTTTTAAAAACAGACTTTCAGTTTCCCTTTTATATGTAGGTGTCTATTTGGTACAGGAGGAAACAGCCATCATATGATCTATGTGGACATATTTGGCTGGCTTTTGTTATCACTGTCATTTCCTCAGTACTTTATTTAGTCTTGGTTCAGATGCTAACTGGGCACCAAGCAATTCACACACACACACACCCAGCCATGGCAGTCGATAGGGTGATTCCAGTAGACTTGATACCTGACTAGGACTGTGTGGGTTGCTGGTTGAATGAGGTGAAGCTTCTACATGCCAAGCGGACATGAAGCTGCTAACATTTGCATGATTGTCACAGCTCATAAAAAGGGCCACTGCCGTCACACAAATTGCGGCAGCTGTGTTTCCTCATCCTTGTGGGTGCTCCCATTCATCCATGTTCACACAATCTCTTCTGGATGGCAAGTCTGCCAGCCACCATCAATGCACAGGTAAGATCAGATATATATATATATATATATATATATATATATATATATATATATATTTGCTTTCGTAGATTTTCACGGGTACAGGAATGCAGGTTTTGGTGTCTTCGGGTGTCTTCCCGTGTAAGAGTCGGGGTGTCTGTGCGACGTTTCGACGAGGTCTCACTCGTCATCTTCAGGCTGGTGCTTTCGGCTTCTTGTTACTGGAACAGAGGCTCTGTTCCAGTAACAAGAAGCCGAAAGCACCAGCCTGAAGATGACGAGTGAGACCTCGTCGAAACGTCGCACAGACACCCCGACTCTTACACGGGAAGACACCCGAAGACACCAAAACCTGCATATATATATATATATATAGAGAGAGAGAGAGAGAGAGAGAGAGAGAGATATGAGAGATGATAGATAACATTTCTGATTTTCTGATTGGTCACAGGATTTAAACATATAAAGGTAGCACTGGAAGGGATGTGAAGAACACACAGAAGAACACACAGTGGTGGCTTGTGCCCATTGGGATTGGTATGGCAAAAGGCGGCGAGGTCAACAGTAAGTGGGGCCAGAACTAATGACAGACAGATAGGTGTGGATTGATTGATGGTAGATTGAAATTGGTGGAGTAGCACTCCACTCACCCTAAAAGACCAACCTTCACTGCACACTCACATATATATTTAAATACAAATTCCCAAGCTCCAAAAGCAGATTTGAAACTGAAATTTTGGCATTTGATTTCCAAACTCAGAATCTGTGATTTAATACAATGTTTTAAAAAACATATCTTGGAAGGGCAACACACAAGTTTAATTGGCAAAGCTAAACTTTTTTGGAGAGATCCTGTCTTAGTAAATTGAACTGAGGTCCCAGTGAAATCAGCTGGAGGGAAATCAATAGCAACTGTGTTCATCTAACTTAGTTTAGATGCGTCCATTTGTCAGCAGAAAAAGCTAGATCCCAAAATACATTTCATTGTTCAGAATTTTCCGCTTAGATCCAACCTTTTTGTACTTAAATAAATGTATCAAGCTGTGTCAAGTTCTAGCACCTACCCTATTAAGCATAAGTTTAAAGTACATGAATATATGACTTGGTAGGGGGAAAAACAGCAGGTATTTAATGAGGTTCTTAAGAACTTTGCAAACATGTGACTTGCTTTTTCAGATGCAATCCACTTAGTCCTGCCGCTCAAGTGCCATTGAAGTGAATGGGACTTATTTAGGAAAAGTGTTTGTCTGAGCAATCCTTTTATTTGTCATTCTCTGGAGAAGAAAAACAATCGCTGGCTCTAAGAAGATTCTGCTCTCTTATTATTTTCAGTCTGAAACCTGTTTAGTTTTTGAATCTGAACACATAACAAGGCGCTCCACCTCTTTCATTACAAAATTTCACCAAGAGTATAATGTGCTTTTCAAAAACTAGAAATATGCCGAAGGTTAAGGTCACCAAGTCAGATTATGACTCTATTGTATGCCGAATAAGAAATGGTCCCTCCTTTCCCACAAAGTCATAATAATCTCCTTTCCTTAATAACAAGATAAATTGTTTTCCTGCCTTATTCTGAGAGCATAGGTAGAGAAGAAAAGGGAAAGGTTGTGTTTTGTTTGGGTATTTTTCTACTATGGATGCCATTTTAAATCTGACATTTATCTGAATGGGCAGAGGATAGTCAGCTCCTTTCGCACCCATTCTTTTCTTTTTTCTTTTTTTTTGAGGGTGTGTGTGTGTCTTAAAACATCTTTTTTTAATCACACTGCTCACTGCTGTATCTTTTCTCATTCATTGCCAACTGTTTCGTGACATATCTGTTATCAAGCAGAGTTTCTTCAAGGAAGTGAAGAGGCAAAGATGCTACTTTAATAGGCCTCCTCTTCGTCGTTTGTACATATCTGCAAACACCCTTCTGGTGACATGTGTAGGGTTCTCTTCTGCTTCCCCCCAGAAAAGGAGAAGCAGAGATGGGGAGAAAAGTATGTGACTTGGAAAACTATTTAGTTTCCAAATCTTCTGAAGACAAACTTAAAAGCAATGTGATGTTGAAAAGATAAGCATTGCCCTTCGTTTATGGCGCAATATTAAGCGTTTGCCATTTTAAGGGCAACAAAAAAAAAAGCCCACTTCTCCTTACCATTACAAGCAGCTCCATGGCACAGAGAACTGAACTGCTTATTCAAACAGGAACAAGCTGCAATAGGAAAAGCAACAGCAATGGTGTGCTGTCGAAAGGAAATCCTTGAGGATTTATTGCTATGATGGTCATTGTGACAGAGATTTAGGGAGCAATGTCTGGCACTCCACTGGTAGAGAGGGGGTTCCTTCTGCCACCAGAGGCACCAGAAGTGGGAAGCTCTGTGGGTTGACCATTAGGGATGGAGTAGAAATTTAATTCAAATCACATTTAAAGTGCAAAGTCAGAAAAGTTAATATTTCGCACTCCTCTCAATTTTGCAATGCGAATTTTGCACTTTTCTGAATTTTTCTAATGCAGTTCTCAAGTAATGTATATATCCCCAGGATCAAGTGTGATTGGAAATCCATATGTTACTGAAAACAATATACAAAAATGTGTCTCCTGAAGGCAAATTGTTTTGGAATTTGTGTGTAAAAAATTGTACATGAAGAAAAGTTTGCTCTAAGATGCTGATGAATTTTCACAAAAACTTTTTCTTTAAAAAAAATGCAAACTGATGTGCAAATCTGAACTTCAGATTTTTTTGGGGGGGGTGACAGATTTGTGCATCCCTAGCATGGATATCCAAAAGGCAAGATTCCTCCAGCAGTGGAGGTCAAAATGGTGATTTGTGGGCAGCTGATAACTTGAAGGATCCTAAATGCTCTCCTTTTCCTAATCCCCAAAAAGAGCCTTCAGCAACACCAGGCCTGAAGCTGATGCATTAATACCCTCCCAGTAACTGCAATGGGAGAGAAAGGAGGGGGAAACAGCCCAAAAAGGGTAAAAGGGATATACGAATGTCATGAAAGTGGCCTTCTGTATAAAGGTGAAATTCGCACATACTGCTCTGTCCTCTTTTGCCTCTGGCCCACCCCCACTGGCATGTGGTGCATAGAAGGGAATGTGCCTTTGCACTGAAAGAAGCTTCCCACCCTGGCTTGGACAACTGGCTTAGCTTTCTCACCTGCTTCTGGGACTGTAAAACCTGCTATTTCCACTCAGAAAGCATCAGCTGAAGCTCTTGCCTGCATAACTATGCAGCGCTTCCTGTAAAAAAAGCCAATCATTTTGTTTGTGCTTTTGCCTTTTCCGACGTCCCATCTTGATTTTAATTCAGTGATCTCCTGACATTCATCTGCATATTATGTAAGTGCTATAAAGTACTGTTAAACAAATCTCTCTGTTGCCTTTTCCACCATAAAAAGAACCTCCAAATCCTACTGGTGCAAAGCTGGGCACATTCTGTTAAGTACAGATGCTTTTTTTGTTTTCTTTCCTCCCCCTTTCAAGGAGCTATTACTGCTTCCCACTTGAAAGGCAAGACCCTCTTGGTAGAAGAATTTTTAAGACGAAAATAAATAAAGGAGAAAAGTGGAATGGAGTCAAACAGGCAATTATTTGTAATAGAAAAAACTATTGATTTTTTTGCTTTTGATACATAGTCTAAATTATCCCTCAAGAAAAGTAGTAATGAATCTTTAAGCAGATTTATTGGCACTAGCCATAAAAAAATGTGTTATTTAACTTCAACACTATCACATTTTTCCATTTCCATTTGATATAGAGATGGAACAGTGAGATAGACATTGGACAGAGAATTTGATTCAGGAGCCAGAAATGTTCTAAGGCTGCAGTCCGAGGCAAGAACTATGTCCCATTGAGTTCAGTGGAATTAAATTGTGATTAATGTCCTTAGGATCATTCTGAGCATACACTCTAAGTTTTGCTACTTATAGGCCTCCTACAAAGAAAGTGCATTTTAATATATCACTTAATCCAATAGTCATCATATTCAACTGAATTGAAGCCTAAGTGGCCTGTTTAGTTCCAAAATGGTGAACAAGCCTTTATTTGCTTAGTATCTGCAAATATTTAATTACGATGTTCACAGGAATCCACAGTTGCCCTTGTCTCTTCCAACCTATCGTCGTTATTATTATTATTATTATTATTATTATTATTATTATTATTATTATTTTGTCTTTTGTACTGCCAAATGGTAGATTGTAACTTCCTTGGTGAAGGAGGCTATCTTTTTTTGCTTATGTCATTCTGTTAAATACACTGATGGTTCTACATAAATACAAAGAAAGTAACAGATTTTTGTGAATTGCAAAGAAACACATCCTGCCACTGATTTGTTTCTTTTTAAATAGCAAATATCACTTTGCAATTGCAATGCAAAGTCCCCAGTTTAAAGAATCACAACAGAACGATGGCGGTTGAAGGGGCCTAAAGATAAGCTAGTCTGATATCGTATCAGGTAAAAATCTGTTGTACATTTAATACCATATCAAAATCATGTGTTAATCCTGCACCTTATGTGCATCTTGATCCCACCAAAGGGTGGACATCTTTTAGCTCTTGGTAAGGCTTAAATTGGGGTCTGGCAGTTTTCTAGGTGGAAGGAGGGTGCTAAATCAGAAAGACCCCCAAATTGCTGGATGCCCTAAATCTACCATGGAAAAGTGAATTTAAGATTGGGAAATAAGTGAGAAACCGAGAGAAACCAAAACTGACCCATTCATCCATCCCTAATGAGCAACCAACATGCACATATGGGCTGGGGGGCTGGGGGTTGAATAGCCTGCATGGGAATCTGAACTGCAATGCACACCACGTGTGCCTGAGCACCTTATCTCCATAGAAATGTTGAGCTGCCTTCTCATCTCACCAATGATAGGATGGTTCAATATGCAAATGCATATCTCCATCTGATATATGTACTGCTACCTGCCTTTTCACCATAAGTGAGATTTCACACAGTGAACAGTACATTCATGTCTCTGAGTCTGGGTGCAGTGGAGATTACAGCTGAGAATTTATACCATAATAATTGCATCACACCTTTAAAATTTGCACAGAGAATTAAATATTTTCAATCATATAGTTCCATGTTAATCCTTTACCCTTCAGCTTCTATGGAACTTCACATAAATTAATATCGTTATATCACCCTCTATTTGCAGGAACAGTATCTGCACAGTACCTAGCACAAAGTGACGTTGAACAGTAGCAGAGATAACTGCCTTGGTGTGTCTATGTGCCCCAATATTGGCACAGCTTCCAAAGTTACACTTCTGTTTTTCAGAAGTCAAGCTTTCTTTTCTGATGGCCAGCAACTGCAGCCAACCTGAGTCAATGTTTCTTTGTGCTCTATTAATGTCTCTCTACCAAAAGATATATGAACAAGATCTAATTCATTTAAACCGCCATCCTGGACACACTTCCTAGGGAGGAAGCCCCATTCAACACAGAGGAACTCACTTCTGAACAAATGTGCATATGATTGTGCTATTATTTCAATTTATTTCATGCAACAATAGAAGCTTACTGGTTTCCCCCCGCGATACCATCCCTCTGTTCTGCATCTCAGTGCCTTGTAGTTCCTTCAGTTACTTTCTCCTTATTCCCAGAGTGCTTCTTGTTATCATATTCAGCCCATTCTCTTGTTGCCAAGCCTCCCATATGTGAGATTTGGGTGTACCTGGTGCAGCCTCAGATGATCTGTTGTTGTCAATATCTCCCTTATTGCTCATTGGTAGGCTCTGGATTATTCAGCTGGCAGAATGAAGTGTGCCATTTTATAATTAATCCCTCAAGCATTGAAGGCATCAAAACAATCAGCCAAGCAACTTTAAAAATGTATTTAAAAATCAACAAATATAAGATACAGATGGAAGAACAGAAAAGGAAAATAAATTGCTACTTTATACATACAGAATATCCTGGTTTTACTAAGTTTCTTATCAGTTCAATTATTCACCTAATTGTAGGAACTTCATCAAAAACACTTTGTTGATTTATTGTTTATTTTTTTCAAATTTATATTCTGCCCTTCCTCCCAACGGAGGCATGGGCAGCAAACATATCTGTAATAAAAACACAATTAAAAATAAAATAAAAACACATTTAAAGCCTATAAACATTGTTTAAAACATCTAAAAGCAATGAAACACAATGAAATTTCTAACCAGTCATGTGTCTGAATAGGCTGGGTGAAACAGAAACGTCTTCAGCCATCATCTTAAAAAGTACAATGATGATGCATGCTTAATATCAGTAGGCAGCGAGTTCCAAAGTACAGTTCCTAACACACTAAAGTATGACTCCTTATGAACATACAGCAGGCATTGCATGATGCTTGTAGAAATGAAAGTTCCGCAGATGGGAGTGATCGAGTCGGCACATTTAAGTAAACTGGTCCCACACCGTTTAAGGGCTTCAGATACCAATAGCACCACCTTGAACTCAGCCTGATGGCAAACTGGCAGCTAATGCAGATCTTTGAGCACAAGTATAATAAGCTGACAGACTCATTCCTGTAGGCCAGTGATGGCCAAACTTGGCCCTCCAGCTTTTTTTGGGACTATAATTCCCATCATCCCTGACCACTGGTCCTGATAGCTAGGGACGATGGGAGTTTTAGCCCCAAAATAGCTGGAGGGCCAAGTCTGGCTAGCACTGCTGTAGGCAATTCTGCTGTTGCATTCTGCCCTAACTGCAGTTTCTGATCCCAACACAAGGGAAACCCCATTGCAGTAGTGAGTCCATTGCACTTGCTTGGAGTAGGCAAATTGAAACTGGTCTTTACTTTCCTGAATTAATTAGTCATGTGATGTCAGAAATAAGAAATATTACATTTTAACTGGGATTTGTTTGCTGGAGATGAACTTGATCCCTTAGTGATGGTAAACAACCACCAAATTGAAATAAGGCAACACTATGCTTGGGAATGCCAGATGTGTACATCTGCACAATATACAATAGCGGTTGTGTACATTGTCTGCACACTACAAAGGGTGGTTGAGGCAGTCACGGTCTTCAAGAACAGAAATGATTCTTCCATATAACCATATAAGGCCACTTCCGAACAATAAGCTCTCACACTCCAGATTCTGTGCTGTAGTATGCATCTGAAAGTGCAGAAAACTATCCTAGTCAATGAAACTACCATGTAGAATCATAGAATCTCAGAGTTGGACGGTATTCAACAAGGGTTGGCTGGTCCAACCCCCTGCAATACAGGGATTTTTACTACAGCATCCATGACAGAATAGTGTTTCTCACATAGCAACCATGTTGAATGTGGTTCCCCACAGAAGCAACTGTTGAATGAAATAGAAAGGAGATCAGGTTGGAAGGAGGTTATTTCTCTAACCCAACACAATGGTTTTTTTCCACTGAGCAGACAGTGTATGTCTCTGCCCTGCCCTCCAAAACAAGCCGTCGCTAAACACAAAAACAAATTCTTTATATTAAAACTCTCTCTGTGCGTTTCCTGCCATATATTGCAAAATGATCATTGCAGCCTTTGTGTCAAGCTGAATTTCCTCCTTAAACAAACAATGTGTCAATGAAAAGAATGGACTCATGCTAACTTCTATTATCATAGACATGCCTGGAGATGAAGAACGTTTGATCTATTGCTACTTCTTCAGGGCAACTTTCCTTTCCAAGGAGGTCTTGTATCACTATATCCTCTGCTTCCATTCTGTCAATGTTGCCTTTGTTTTAGAGGCTTTTCAGTTAAATTAATATAGTGATCAAAAGAAGAGAACTGAGTTCAGGCTGGGTTTAGATAATAAATCTGCAGTCACTTTAGATGAGAAATGACCCGGCTAGAATCCATCCTTAGAGGTAAAATTTCCCAATAGGTAGGAAGGTGAAGGTCATGTTATTCAAGCCACTATATTAACCCACAGATAACTTTTTAAGTTAGTACACAATACACACTAACCAAATTATATAGCTGTTCAAACTGTGTTCAATGGGGATATGCGAACAAAATGGTGGAAACCAGTGCCATCAGAAATGCAGATGGAATGGCAGAAGCTAGTGCTTACAAGCTGGATTCAAACCAATGGGACTTTAGAAATTAGCTTATTTATTTAGGTTATTTGTATCCAGCACTACAACCTAGGATCTCGGCGGACTTCATAGTAAAATCAATAAAGCAACAAAGTCTCAGTTTTAAACCTATAGAGAAAACTCAGGTTGCTAATACCTCAAAGATCATTCTTCCCACGTGAACCAACCTGAACCCTCAGATCTGATGCCCTTGTCTGTGTGTCCCTTCCACAAGAGGTCTAGAGGGTCGCAACATGAGAATGGGCCTTTTCGGTGATGGCTCCACACTTGTAGAATACCCTCCATGAAAGACTTCCTTTTTTACCCAGGTCTTTGCCCTTAATGTGAAGGCAGCCATGTATTTATGGCCTCTTTTAGTCGGGCAGGATCTTTATGACCCACCTTTTATTCACAGAGATTTTAAAGGGTTTTGTTATTGTTGTAATTGGCTCTAGTGTTTATATATATATATATATATATAATGTATGTTTTTGTATCTGTTCCTAAATTATTGGTATATGGACATGATAAAGACTTGCTAGAGCCATGCAGTCTGAGCCTCTCAGGTAGACTGGGAGAGAACAATAGGCTTGATTATCATCCCCCTAAGGTGAGGGGGAATGGCCTAGCTAAACCTGGCAGGACAGCTTACTCTGTGGTATTAACCTCTTCATGCATTAATTAGACTTAAGTATGTTGGTTATATGAGGCTTGTTATACCACGGTGGTCACATTTTACACTCAGAGCATTCCCCACTATTAAAGTGAATGTGGCAGCTGCTGCTGCTTGCCTATAGTTGTATGTGCACACTGGGACAGAGACACCAGCCCTGCACGAGGGGATTAAGGCACATCAAAACCTAGCCTGGACTTACCCACAGCCTGAAGTATATGTACTTTCCTCTTGCAAATGCTGAATGTTGTGGATCATTCAACGTTAGTCATGTTTATATAAAAGAAAAGGGCATGGAATATGAAGCCCGACTCGAAACAAGACCTCCACAGAAC
The DNA here is from genome assembly GCF_965113315.1 of Podarcis vaucheri. Lineage (NCBI taxonomy): Eukaryota > Metazoa > Chordata > Lepidosauria > Squamata > Lacertidae > Podarcis > Podarcis vaucheri. The sequence continues at coordinate 38,766,297 of NC_138766.1, forward strand.
CAGCCCCTATGAAGGTGTGCTATTACTTTATTCAAGCATTACTGGTCTGTTGACATGAGAAGCAGCAGTATTTTTATAATGTCATCACTTAATAGCATAATACAGCAGCATCTGTACATCTGATTAGCATAAATCAACATAATACTCACATTGTAGCAGTATGGTATTGATAACTTCCATCTTGAATAGTAGCAGGTGGCAGAGGAAGGGAAAACAGTGATAAATTCTGCTGGATCTTTACCAGATGAGTGTGTGTGTGTGTGTGTGCGCGCGCACGTGTGTGGTACCTGCCTACTCATAATTTAATGATGTTTCATATCTGTACATGCTGCATCATCTAAATACACTTCCCTTAATGCTGGGGTCCACAAAGATCTCCATGGAGATCTTCTCTGTAAGGTTTACAAGATTAAAAGAACAAATTTACTCAGCCTATCAGTAAATGTCTTCATTTCTATTTCTAAGCACATCGGCATGTCTAGAGGAGCCCAAAGGGTCACCATGCATGGAGTCCGCTGCAAAAAATAAATAAGCTAAGATCATTCCATACCAGGCCTCCAGGTTTGAACTACAGAAAAACAGAATGTAAACTTTGGGAATAAGGTGTATGAAAGAATAACATTACATGGCACTTCTATCCATTTTGATAACATAGTTCCAATTTGCTCTGAAATAACTCAAAGGTCATGTGCCTCTTCTGAGACACCAAATATGCTTCCCTGCCTCTCGTTTTCCCATTTGCTCTGTTCTTATTTTCAATTCAGCAGATACACAGAGCTACATCACAGCCTTCCCCTCCCCACTCAATGGCCCCACACAATCTTTCAAGAGCACTGAATCCTCCTCCTAGTGGTGCAGCAATAAAATACTAGCACATTTGCAAAGCTAAGCAGGGTCTGGTATGGTTTCAAATTGGAAGGGGGACTGCATGTTGTTGCAGGGAGTTGGACTAGATCAGGGGTTGTCAGCCTGGTCCCTACCACCCACTAGTGGGTGTTTTAGGATTCTAGGTGGGCGGCAGGGGGTTCTACGGCACAAGCTGAATCCTCCTTCCATCGAGCACTGGTGGGCGGTAAGGAAATTTTACCATCAAGAAAGAGGCATTAGTGGGCAGTAGGTATAAAAAGGTTGACTACACCTGGACTAGATGAATCCAGTGGCGTCTATAAATCCAGTGGCCTCCATCAATAGGAATCAAATCTTGCTGGCAGCATCCTGTCTCTTCCCAAAGTGTTCCTCCACTACTACTTCTGCTTGAAGTATCCCAGGGATAAGCAACCTGTGACGCTCCAGATGTTGTTAGACTAGAACTTGCAGTCATATGGAAATGTCAATTTGAGCCAAATAAGAATTATTAGATGACATATGATGTCAACATCAGACACCAACACTCTAAGCCAGCCCACTTCATCCTCTATCATGACCAAGGAGAAGCAGGGTGTGGCAAACCCAACAGGCTGCCACATGGCTGAATTATCCAAATCTTTTATCTAATGTTATTTTGTATGCCTTAAAAATTGCTGTCTGAGTGATGTTAACCAGGACTGAAGCACAATTCATTGCTTCAAAGGAGAGGCCTGTTTACACAGCACTGCTCAGGGACATCATTCCTGGAAATGAAATATCACTTCATCATGCCGTGCCACTGTAGCCACGAGGGGAGAAATGGGCTATCAAACATCTCAAAATCAGGCTGCAATATTTCCCATCAACCCTGACCATTGGGCTGTTCTGCCTGGAGAGTGCCAGGTTTGCCACTTTTACTTTTGCAACACCTTCCCATTCACCTCCTATGTATTTGTTTTCCTTCCTAAATTGGATGCATATAGCCTTTCACATGTGTCTGGTGAGGCCTCACATTTTTCATTCCTTCCTGAACAGGGGACTGGATGCAGCTCAAACTGGCCACACTCCCCATCGGTTGGCAGGGATTCATGTGTAAATATCCAAGGGCCACACAGCCTCTCACTGCTACACACACAAATCTGTAGGTGAGGCGTAGGGTCTACAAAGGTGGAGCGGCAGGATATTTTCAATCAGCAAATACATGTCATATTGAATTTGAAGATGTGCTAAGCCTGCGAGGATCCCATTACTAATTTAAATTTCCTAGGCAAATCAGGAAAGGAAAGAGGTGGCATTGCTGGCCCTAATTCCGTTCTAGTAAATTCACCAGAATTCCTTTCCAGAAAATTCATTTTTTATTTTAAAAATTCTTTAAAAATCTAATAAAAGCCCCAAAACAACAACTTTGAGAAAGAAAGAAAGAAAGAAAGAAAGAAAGAAAGAAAGAAAGAAAGAGGAAAGCTCAATAACTGTGTCTGGATTTTCACTTTTGAGAACATGGCAACCCTATCCAATGGCACCTCCTGCGAGTGGCATTTTGCAAGCAACTGCCAGGCTGCTGCACCCAAGGCCAAGTGTGTGTCTCTCTGTTTAAATGCCCAAAGTATGAAATAAGACATGAAATGCAGCTCTTCTATAATGGATTCAGAAGGGGAGGAGATAAGCAAAATCATCTAATGCACCAGGTGCAATGTTCTTCCTGCTGCGTACTGGGAGTGTGGGGAGGGGAGAGAGAGGGGAGGGGAGGAGGGGGACATGTAGATGCAGCCATTTATCATTTGTGGACATCATGACATGGGTTTATTATTCTACTTCCCATTGCATTCTGGGATCCTAATTCTAGTCTTTCACCTGATCAACGGTATCTCCAGCACGAGTCTCTGTCTCTCTCGATGATAAGGCAGGTGCAGAGGAGGCTATTTTTTGCATACTCTGCTGAGCTGACATAATATCTTTGTCACAGGAGACTAGGTAGCTTCCATTATGGGGCCACACTGAAAAGTAAGGTTGAAAAAAGGAATGTCTTCATCAGGCATGTGGGAATCTTAAATTGAAACCTCCTGACAGTGCCTTTACTAGAAGTAGCAGCATGTGAATTACTGGAGATAATTAGGAGGCTGGATTCAATGTGTTGAGAGGAAGGAGGGCTCTGAATCCTACAAATGAACCTCAGTATCAAGTGCTTGGCAGCTTCACAGGGCAAACGCAGGAGAGGTGGATGCAAAGAACCCCCACAAAAATAACATTTCTTGAAGAAAACAAAAGCCAGTGGTTGTAAGTGGTTGAGGAGGCTGCAAAAGTCGATCAAGAAACGGGAAACTATTCATATGGTTGGTAACTTGGCGAAACGTTTCCAACAAAAAGTTGCAAAGGCAAACATAAAGCAGATACCTTTCGCAGATAAGAAATTGGACTGGGAATCATTCTGTCTCGATTTGCACAGGTGCAAAGGACTGTAGGTGGAATACAGGGCAATTAGTAAATCCAATCCACATCCTTCAGTTTTTCCACCTGTCACTTGGCTTTAATAACGTAAACAGGAAATGTCTAAAAATCACACCCAGAAACAGAGGGATGATTATGGCTGAGGCTGCCTACACACTGCACTTTTAAAGCACATTCAAAGCACGTTTCCTCTCTCTAAGAATTCTGGGTAATGGAGTCTGCTAAGGGCTGCTGAGAATTGCAACTCTGTGTGGGGTAGAGTACAGTGCCCAAAATTCTTTTTTGGGGGGGATATGCTTTGCATGTACTGTAAAGGCTTAGTGTGTACACATTTGAATCCTAATGGCACATAGAAGTCAGCACAAAGCTGCACATGGTCTACACTCTCATGTCCGGTGGGGATTCATATTTCAAGACAGTCAAGGGATATTTTGATAGGAAACCCTTTTCACTTTATTGAACCCTATTTGAAGAGGCGTGTGAAATCTGTAAGTAATGTCTGTGCAGCTATTGTAAAGGTAAAGGTAAAGGGACCCCTGACCATTAGGTCCAGTCGTGACCAACTCTGGGGTTGCAGCACTCATCTCGCTTTATTGGCCAAAGGAGCCGGCGTACAGCTTCCGGGTCATGTGGCCGGCATGACTAAGCCGCTTCTGGTGAACCAGAGCAGCGCACGGAAGCACCATTTACCTTTCCGCCAGAGCAGTACCTATTTATCTACTTGCACTTTGACATGCTTTTGAACTGCTAGGTTGGCAGAAGCAGGGACCGAGCAACGGGAGCTCACCCCATCGCGGGGATTCGAACCGCCGACCTTCCGATCGGCAAGTCGTAGGCTCTGTGGTTTAACCCACAGCGCCACCCATGTCCCACATGTGCAGCTAGTGTACTTGCAACCAAACATTTGACATGGGTACGCACCCATTTGATATAGAATTACATAAATAAATGCCAGCATGACTTGGGTTTCCATGACCTTTCCACCCAAGGGAGGGCTGCCCCCACAAATGTCTGTGTTTTATGTAGTGTTGTCTACATTGCAGAACAAGAAGTGTGGGGTCGCACTCCTTCTGGATGTTCGGTATCACCACATTTCCAGCATGTACACCGATCAGGAGTGCTTTGAGAATTAGCCTCACCTTCTCACGACTCCCATTTGTGTGCTTTAGCCGAAATAATTCTAACGACAGAGAATAAAAAAGACGTACACTTGATACTAATATTTTACCTCTCTTAGTAACATTTATGAGTCGAACCTATTACTGTTTTACTATTTTGAAATAGAGTTATTTCATAAAAAATACCTTTCATTTCTTGAACTTCATTGTTTCCCCCCTGCTTTTCCTCTTTCTCACCTCATACTGTGTATATCAAAGAAGGCCAACGTTATTTCAGTATTGACTTTTATTTTGATGAATGCGCTTCTATTTCATTTATTCTTTATTTGTACAGAAACTACACAGTATTTTTATATTGTTCCCTACTTCCTTTTTGATTAAACGGTTTTATTTGATTTCCCAGAAATAAAGCAGTGAAGCCGAAGAACGCAGATGCAATAGGCTGCCCTGCCTTTCGGGTGCTTTGCCCACCCCCACCCCAGAAAAGGTATAAAGCCACATGACACAGCAAACATTTTGAAGCTCAGCAGGTCAGAGTCTGGCCAGGGGATTGGAACCCTGTGTTCACCATCCCAAATTCCACAATCGAAGCCACAAGTTGGTTTAAAAAAGAAAGAAAGAAAGAAAGAAATAGAAAAGGCCATACAGTGGTACCTCTGGATGTGGACGGAATCCGTTCCGGAGCCCCGTTCGCATCCTGAAGCGAACGCAACTTGCGTCTGCGCGTGCGCTGGTCGCGATTTGCCGCTTCTGCACATGCATGTGACGTCATTTTGAGCGTCTGCACATAAGCAAGCGACGAAACCCGGAAGTAACACGCTCCATTACTTCCCAGTCGCCGCGGAGCATAATCTGAAAATGCTCAACCTGAAGCACATTTAACCCGAGGTATGACTATACATGGGACGCGGGTGGCACTGTGGGTTAAACTACAGAGCCTAGGACTTGCTGATCAGAAGGTCGCTGGTTCGAATCCCCGCGACAGAGTGAGCTCCCGTTGCTCGGTCCCTGCTCCTCCCAACCTAGCAGTTCGAAAACACGTCAAAGTGCAAGTAGAGAAATAGGTACCGCTCCGGTAGGAAGGTAAACGGCGTTTCCGTGCGCTGCTCTGGTTCGCCAGAAGTGGCTCAGTCATGCTGGCCACATGATCCAGAAGCTGTACACTGGCTCCCTCGGCCAATAAAGCGAGATGAGCGCTGCAACCTCAGAGTCGGCCATGACTGGACCTAATGGTCAGGGGTCCCTTTACCTTTACTTTATGACTGTATATATATTATATGTATGGGGTAGATGGGGCTCATCAACCTGGGAAGACAGCCCATCTAGGAGGAGAAAAACTCTGACCCTAAACCTCTGCTGCCTTGTAGGATGATTTCAGGAGAAGAAAGGACTAAGCAGTAAACCTTACACAAATCCAGTGGAGTCCCTAAGACAGTTGGATGGCACCTTGTACCCCTTCTTCTGGCAATTCCTGCAGCCCAGCTGGTGCCAAACATATTATTCTGCTTTCCTTTGGACCACATCAGTGAGGCCAAGAGGGAGGTCTAGCCTAGGACCCTCATACACCGTGCCCAGGATTGTGCCCCATGGAGGTCACCTTGGTGATGCTAATGCAGAGATTAGACTTCACCCCTGGAGGCACACTCCATTGTCTCGAGAGAGAGGCAGGTGCCAACTGGGCTCTGAGAATGATACTCAGTGGTGACTGTGCACTGATGGAAATAAATAGCTACTTCCTCAAAATCTGCTCCACGGGGCTGGGTGACCCTCCAGATCAGAAAATGATGTTCATAAAAAAATGGCTCCCTCTCTTTCTGTTTTACTCCATGTCAGACCATTGGTCCATCTAGCTCACTACTGTTTACAGTGACTTGCAGTGGCTCCCCCCACAAATGCAGTGCCAGTCATATATTAATTTCACCAGACCATGTATTTAGTTGCCCTCTTTCCAAAGTGTTGGTGCTAGGGGGGACTTAGGACTAAATCTACAATCAATCAGGAAGTTTTTTTATTATTATTATTATTATTATTATTATTATTATTATTATTATTATTTGTACCCCGCCCATCTGGCTGGGTTTCCCCAGCCACTCTGGGTGGCTTCCACAAATACAAAAAATACACTACTATGTCATACATTAAAAACTTCCCTGAACAGGGCTGCCTTAGGATGTCTTCTGCCTGGTTCCCTGTAGCTTTGCTTCTTGCAATGAGGGAACCGCCAGAAGACTCTCGGCGCTGGACCTCAGCGTCTGGGCAGAACGATGGGGGTGGAGATGCTCCTTCAGGTACACTGGGCCGAGGCCGTTTAGGGCTTTAAAGGTCAACACCAACACTTTGAATTGTGCTCGGAAACATACTGGGAGCCAATGTAGGTCTTTCAAGACTGGTGTTATGTGGTCTCGGCGGCCGCCCCCAGTCACGAGTCTAGCTGCCGCATTTTGGATTAGTTGTAGTTTCCGGGTCACCTTCAAAGGTAGCCCCACGTAGAGCGCATTGCAGTAGTCCAAGCAGGAGATAACTAGAGCATGCAGCACTCTGGTGAGACAGTCCGCGGGCAGATAGGGTCTCAGCCTGCGTACCAGGTGGAGTTGGTAGACAGCTGCCCTGGATACAGAAAGTAACCTGCGCCTCCATGGACAGCTGTGAATCCAAAATGACTCCCAGGCTGCACGCCTGGTCCTTCAGGGGCATAGTTACCCCATCTAAGTTCATCTAAGACTATGATTTGTTTAGCTGTTTGGTAGAAGGGAGGTAGAGGAATGTTAACAGTGGGATTTAGTTTTGGATTATCAACTAAAAATTATTTCCCGAAAATCAAATTGTTAGCGAAGGTGTTTGACTCTGTTTCTGCCTCTCATGAATCAGTAACGCATTAATCTTATAATATTTTGATCCAAGAGTAACAACACAAGCAATTTTCCTAATACTAATATCACGCTGGACTGCAAAGCTTTCTTAAGAAATATACTCTGAAAATATTCTTTACACCAAATATTTCTCCTTAAACCTGACCCTCTCTCCCCCAAACTCTCTCTCTCTTCCCCACTGTGCGGTGAACAGTGTTTATGGGGTCAATGTTTGTAAAAGGAAGCTTGAAAAGCAATGTCAAAAGGGTAATTGGCAGAAAAGAGATTCCTGCCTCTGAGCAAGAGGAATTAAGCTTTCCTTTAGCACCTTGGGACCATCTAGGGCTCATTGTTGCTAGACCTACAAGCCCTAATTATGAAGATCACACCAAGGGTCATGTTATGTAGTGAGACAAGAGTTCTTTCGAGTGAGAACAAGGTCACAGTTTCTTGTGTGCTACTGATTGATCCTTGGAGTTCACATCTGGAGAGAGAGGTGGCCTGGTATGAAAATGAATTACAATTCATAGGACTACTTAATTTATATTCAGCTTCAGCAGATTTTTGCTGAAGTGCTCCCGTCTTGATCAGATATTGACAAGTTATTTCCTTCCAGAAAGCATGCAGCAGAACTTTAAGCAGAACCTAAATATCTGCTTCTCAAAGACATTGCATAACTTCTTCTTTAGAAGTAAGAATTTAATGCATTGCATGGAAAAAATGTGACAATTGCACTTCTCAGGATCCAACTAAAAGGGATTACTTTGATTTATATACCCAGGCACATTCACACCAGTAAAGCTATGAATGATTGAATTTAGTCCTCACCTATGCTAACTTTTTAACTGCCAAGAAGTCAAGAATGACTGCTTTCAATCCTCACCAATGAAAACCAATGGAAGTGAAGATGAAACACAATTCCAATAATTCATGCAATCCAAAGCAAGCCTGTATTCTACATTGGATAACCCTAGCTAATTTACTTAGGCTCATGCACAGATCTCTACACCAGTCAAATGGTATTCAGCACATATAGAGCATGCACAGTTTAGCACAGTGTATTCTCTTACAAAAATGTCTATCTTTTGCCAGTGTCAAAATATAAGTGAGTTCTCTTTAGTTGCAGTTATGGAGTCAAATGTTTTAAGCAGATCCCTCTCTGGGTCTTTACATCTGATTAATTTTTAAAAAAACCTTCCTTGCATACTACATCTAGATGGGGCCAAAATCTAACCTGAAAACAGTCACAAGTTAGCCTAAAAGGGCCATATTTTCTTTCAAAGGAAAAGCATTAAGCATCCTTTTAAAAAATGTGCAACTGGGACCCACGACAAAATGTTGCAGTGTCAAGTTCCTCTATTCTGAGCTGCAGCCTTTCTTTCTTCCAACACACTCCATTCCATCTCCTCTTCAAGGTTTTCCCATTCCCTGCTCAACAGATGCTTACCATTGTGTGGCCACTGAGCATCCTCAGTTCTCATTGGACTGTGTTTTGTTTTGTTTTTAGGAGGGGGTGCCCCTTAGTAGGTTTTTACTTAAGTTCCCTCCACCTAATTCTGTAAAGTTTTTGAGGTCCCTCCCCCCAAAGCCTTGCCGAAGCCTCCCTCTAGTTACTCATTTGGGCTACATAGCTTTTATAGCTCAGCATGTGAGTTTGCTATTAGTTGCTATTGCCATGAAGTGCCATTTAACTCTAGGTTGAGATTGTTAAGAATGAGCCTTGAGGGCTTAACAGAATCCTAACACAAGTTGTTGTAATTTGTTACAACCTCTCTCTACACAAACAAATAATTGCTGGGTGCTTTAGCTCCATACCTCGGAGGCTCTTTTGTCATTCGTAGGTCACAGTTTTTCCTCTGTGGGCCTGTGACTTCCACCCACCCACCTTGCTAGTAGATTTACATGATCATTTGCTCCAGGATAAAAGTGAGCTAAGAGCTCTTGATATTATCAAGAATTGGTGACTCAACCCTGATAAAGATCTTACTAAATACCCACAAAAATCAAAGATGGAAGGGAGCTCAGTGGGTTTTCTTTTAGGATCTAGGATTTCCTAGGCTTATGGCCCTCATTTTTAAATAAATGAATAGAATATTATTGCCTGTCCTTAAACCTAAGAGTAGAATGTGAACACAATCTACATGAAAATATACTGGAGAGATTCTGGCCATTCAGAGTATATGGGCAAATAGTCTAATCAGGTATAAATAAGGCAGGCTCCCTGAGCAAAGTAGTTGGGAGCTGAAACTATGAGGAATGAGTGGCTTTTTCGGGCAACTATGTGCTCTTGGAGATTTAGCCAAAGTAATTAAACGTAGCTCAATAAGAATTTGTGAAACAGCATGTAACATGGACTTTGAAAGCTGACCTGTAAGAGAGCTGATGGATGGAGTGGTGCTGCAGAGAAATGCAGTATTTTTATTTTTTTAAAAAAAATTTCCCTGTCCTATGACATGACGTACTGCTTTGACACAAAGTACCTCATGCTTCTGAGTTTAAAAAGAAAAAAAGACATCATGTGGGAAGATCCCTGATTAGTCATTCAGTTGAAAGCATGGCAGGATTAAACCACCAGCATGATCAAGCTACCAACTGTACTTAAGAGATGAAGGAGAAATTCGAGTCAGTGCCATTTGTTAATATGTATGGGCCTGATGGGCACTTCCTGAAACAATACCTGAACTGAAGCACAGCTATCATTTGAATTTCACACGTCTCAATCAAGTTCCATAAGGGCGAAATTGCTTGTAAAAAAAAAAAAAAAACTATATTAGGCAAAATTGCATATGAAAATGTTCTCTTAATGAGAAGGATTTTTATTTATTTTTTAAAAAGCATTTATAAGCCGCTTAGTATTTTAAACGTCTCTAAGTGGCAAACAATATAAAAATCAAGCAATATCATTAATACAAAAATATAAACTAAAACTAATAGAACAGTGGCATAAACACATTTTTTATAAAACAGAAAATCAAGCGTGGGCAAAACGACCGATTGTTGCTGCTTCAAGATTGGCACTTAAATGCTGATGAATTCTCGTGAACATTTTTCTTTTCTTTTCTTTTTAGAAAAAGCAAACTGATGGAGAAATGTGGTGAGCTGAACTTAAGGTGAGAAGTATGAGAAACTGAGAGAAACTAAAATCAATAGATTTGGCCACCCCTAGCTGGACTGCACTGCCCTCCAGATAACATGCCTCAGATCCATCTTGAGAGTCACATTATAAGGGACTCCTCAGCAGCAGGTTCCAAAACAGCTTGACAAATGTCACAGAGAAGAAGCACCAACCCTACAAAAATGTTACTTACGTTTCACCTACTCTACAGCAGTGAACAGTATGACATGGACACTCTAATGCAACTTCCTTCCTGAATATTCTGGGAATGAACCTGTCCGGCCTGTTTCACCAGCCAACAAGTTACTAGCGCTGACTTACTGAACACTCTAGTTTTGTATTCACCACCTCTCTGGTACACTAAGGAGTCCCGTAATAAGCTATTAAGGGCATTTAATTTTACCAAATTGGAACTGCAAAACACAAGCAACTGGGGCAGTGAAGTTGGCAGAAGAGACATCAGGCCCTATGTTAGAATATTGGATTCATCAACAGCTATATGTGCTAAGGCTGCAGATAATTGCAGTTCTATCAGTAAAAAGCATGTTTATCAAATCCGAATTTGCTGCAGTAAGAAAAGCAGATTAAATACTAGCACACCAGAGATAGTAACAAAGAGCTTGATATTATGGAGCAACCATCAACGCATTCAGACAAATGGGCAAATAAGAGTGAATAAGTATAATTTGAATATCCTAGCAGATATTATCACTACAATTACATGAATGTAAGTCACATTGATTTAAAATAGAACTTTCTTCAACAGTGTGTGTTTAGGATCAGGGTCTTACATCACTGATGCACTGCAATAATATTGCCCTGCTTATGTTTCCCCTACATCATACAGTGGTACCTCAGGTTAAGAACTTAATTTGTTTCGGTGGTTCGTTCTTAACCTGAAACTGTTCTTAACGCAAGGTACCCCTTTAGCTAATGGGGCCACCCGCTGCAGCTGCGCCGCCACGGCATGATTTCTGTTCTCATCCTGAAGCAAAGTTCTTAACCTGAGGTACTATTTCTGGCTTAGCAGAGTCTGTAACCTGAAGCATCTGTAACCTGAAGCGTCTGTAATGCGAGATACCACAGTATTATCATTTTAAAACATGAAGTCTTCTGTCAATGGACTCAGCTCAATGGCCATACAGTGCTATTATTTTAAAGCTGTCTGATTACGGCTGACCCATGTGTAGTGTGCCCCCAGGGATAAGAAGGGTGAAGTGGCAAACAGGTAGAAAAAAATTGGCATAACAATGTTCTAGAACTGAAAATCGGCCACACCTTTATTGATTACTTTATTGATATATAAGTTGGCTTTGGTTTAGGCCTTGGGTGTGTATCCTGAATTAGCTTCCTGCCTAGTGGCTGAAGTTTGAGCAGGGCCGTGCATGGGTTATGGGTCACCTCAAGATGCAGGTCAACTAAGCGGACCTCTTGGAAGTTCTATAGCACATCTGCTCCCAATTTGTCTTCAGGACAGAAACTTCCAGCCAGGTGCCTTTACCCTAAGATATTGCACCTGCTCAAGGGAGGAGGTGATACACCAATTCACACCACCCCAAGAAATAGACTAAGGATGTAACCCAATGCCTTATCCACTGAAAGCTGTGACAATTACTCCGGGAAAGGCAAAAAACCCAAATAGACCCAATTTGTTTATGCCCAATTATATCCACAGCAAGGTCTTCCTAACTCATGGCCTGCTGACCTGTGTATAGGAGGGGTTGATCTGCCCCCAACTGTTCCACTGGCTCTCAGTTCAGCCTGCATATATACTGCAGTGGCAGACCAGAGTGAAGCCTTGCTCTCTCTGGTCCACTGCTGAGGGCCTGCCCCTGCAAAGGTCTCTATTGGCCATTTCAATTTTGAAATTTTGGTGGGCAAATGTCATCATCTCTAGCGGCTGACCAGGACTGACACCAAAGTCCAGCCACAAAGCAGAAGGGGGCCATTCTCTCTCCCACCCATGGATCCACTGCCCCAAGGGCTACGCCAGGCCACAACTGTCTCACACCCCTGAGATGGGAAAGCAATCTTTACAACTCAGTGACACATGCTTATTTTCCTATAGCACACAAATAATAAAAAGGATTTTTTTTTTCATTTTAAACTTTTCAAATTTAAACATTCTGTTATACTGACATTTCACACCAGCCCTGTTCATTCATTACTCACATGGCATTTCACACCAGTCCTATCCACCCATTACTTGTGTGTAGGGAGCACACTTTTAGCTTCCCTCTTGATTTCCCATCTACTTCCTGCAACAGAGTTTTCCTGCATGCACAGCAGGGTGTCCTAATCATGCAAATTCCTACATGTGAGCAAGAGCTCACATACTATGTTTTTATTACAGACAATGAATGGTTCTTCTGAGAAGCAGACATGATGTCGGGGTGGAGCTAAAAGTGTCCCCCTGTTCCTAAGTCAAAATGTCATTGCTCAGCACAAGATCAATCAGGTTTTTCAGGATTTCTTTTCTCTAGAACAACCGTCTCTAGAATCTAAGTATCTGCAACTGCAGCTGACGGATTTGGGAGTGGGGGGGGGAGAGAAATAAACAGTGTCAGACATTGGCAAGACAGCTGAGAATAGCTACAATCAGATGGATTTCATTTGCACAAACCTGTTCTTTGAGTGTTACAATCTGTGGTCTGAAAGTTAGGGGAAAGGTTCCGTTCCCAAACGGGCCATTATGGCAAGATACAGGAAATAAATTCTAAAGTAATGTATTGTGAGAAAGAGGAGGAGTGCAGGCAAAGAAATGCTCTCTCCTCTAATGCAAAATCTACAAGTTATTCTCAGTAATGAAGACATGCAAAGTATGAAGGGCAGCTGCTGAAATTTATCCCTTGTCTTCCAGATCTCATACTTTCCTGTTTATCATGCTTCACTGAGAACCTGGCTGAGTTTCTCTCTGTGTATGATTCCAGCACAAGATTTCCTCTCACCCTTTCACTTTCTCTTTCTTTCTTTCTTTCTTTCTTTCTTTCTTTCTTTTATATTTTACTTTTTTCTCATCTCTGTTAAAGCTCATATGGATGTTTTTTCCTCAGAAATCCCATATGGTGTAGCCTCAGTTTGTGTGTGTGTGTTATTTAGTTTCTCAAGATGGCTTATGAAAAAATCTAAGGTGTAATTAACACATTTCATCTTCATTTCCACCAACCTGTGTGTTTATTTACACAGATAGATATTCTGAGTTTCATCCACAGAAAACACTTCATTCATTATTTGTTTAAACAACCAATTAACTAAACTAATGATTAGTATATCCCTTCCCTAGGAGCATGGAAGGGATCTTAACCCACATTTATCATCTCAGGATATCACTTTGTGATATCAGATAAGACTTTTTTGCATTTAATGTAAATTTGATTCTTCTAATTCAAGAAGTCAGCCATCCCTTCCTCCTTAACTTTATTGTTTTGTGTTGTATAAAACAATACTATCCATACTGAATAAATGATTGACCTTAAAATCCATGCCACGAGTTAATGACTTATATGTATATTGGATAATATTTAATAACATTGGACTGAATTATTGAATAAAAGACTGATGCTGGAGTTGTATCTGTTCATCTTGAAAATGTCATTGTGTATGTGTGTGTTGAAAGCACAACTCTTTGCAATGTTTCCATACTTTTCTCATTCATGATAAGCTATGGTTTGGCTCATCATTACACATAAACCTGACCATTGAGAAATTGAGCAGTAAGTGAAGTACTGGATACAAAATACAATTTATTGTATTCAAAATTTGATGAGCGTTTCACCAAATAAACCTAAGCAGAAATGAAGAAACTGTCCCCCTCTAAGTCTTGCTGGTCTACCATTCCCATCATGCCTTAACCACGTTGGCTGGGGCTGGTATAGCTCAGTTGGTAGAGCATGGTATTCTTAACCTCAGAGTTGTGAGTTCGAGTCCCATGCTGGGCAAAAGATTCTTGTACTGCAGGGGGCTAGACTAGATGACCCTCATGGTCCCTTCTAACTCTATCATTCTATGATTCTAAGAGTCCAAGCAAATCTCCTCTCACCGGCTTAAAGGGCTCTGTTCCAACTCAGGGACAATTGCATTTAACAGTGTTCTTCTTTCCTCTTCTTTTCTCTGTGAATTACTGGGCATCTTTGTATAAAAAGCAGATAATAACACGAAACAAGGTGGCTTTTTTGGTATTTTGCAATAATTACTTTTATTGAGGACGAGGAAAGCGTGAAGTAGAATGGCACGGCTGCTGCCTATTTTTCTTGGATCTTGTAATTTAGGGGAAATATTCAGGTACATGGAAGCTGAAAACAATCAAACCCTTTTCAGGCATTAAATCCTAGCCAGAACACTTTCCCTCTGCATTGTACACTCGCATGTTATGAGGATTTTTTATTTCCTTTGCGAAGCAATAAATCATGATCGGAAGGAAGAGTATATTGTACCTATCCTTTGTAGACACACTCATATTATGACATTGGAACGAACTATTTTTTAACGCAATAAACAAAAATTTAAGCAGCATTACAATAACATAAAAAAGATAAAAGTATAGTTCTCCGCCATCTATCAATGCCTTTTTTAATATGTTGAACAGAACAGATATCTCCCCGGGCTAAGCATGCATCTTTCTTATTTCACATACGTACACCAAGTGGCACAGCTTCCAGTCAAAATAAACATTTGTTCATTTCCATTTAACGTAAACCAAAGAGAGGTTAGCAAATGCATGCTAATCCCAGTAGCATAACCAGTCCACAAACAGCTAAGCAGCTTTGCATAAGATCATAAGAAGAGCAATGCTCGATCCTACGTTCTGGTCTCAGAGTGGCCAACCAGATGCCTATGGGAAGCCCACAAGCACCACACTAGCATGCGGCAGCTAGACTGGTGACTGGGAGTGGCCGCCAAGCAGTGGCGTAGTGTGGGTTGTCAGCACCCGGGGCAAGGCAAGTAATTAGCACCCCCTAACCCGTGGATTTGCGCACCCTAACCCCCAGATGTTGCGCCCGGTGTGGCCGCCCCCCCTGCACCCCCCACGCTACGCCGCTGCCGCCAAGACCATATAACGCTGGTCCTGAAAGACCTACATTGGCTCCCAGTATGTTTCCAAGCACAATTCAAAGTGTTGGGGCTGACCTTTAAAGCCCTAAACGGCCTCGGCCCAGCATACCTGAAGGAGTGTCTCCAACCCCATCGTTCAGCCCGGACACTGAGGTCCAGCACTGATGGCCTTCTGGAGGTTCCCTCACTATGAGAAGAGAGGTTGCAAGGAACCAGGCAGAGGGCCTTCTCAGTAGTGGTGCCCGCCCTGTGGAATGCCCTCCCATCAGATGTCAAGGAAATAAACAACTACAATAATACTTCCGCAAATGTCCACCTTGTCTAGCGTCCATTCCAGCGAATGTCCATGGCAAACCCAGAAGTACTGGAACAGGTTACTTCCGGGTTTGCCGCTTGCGCATGTGCAGAATCGCGCTTCACGCATGCACAGAAGCGCAAACTGCTCCCCACGCGTGCACAAACGCAGCGCTTTACCATGCGTCCTTTTTGGAGAGTGGCCGGGGCTCCGGAACAGATCCTGGCCATAAAACGAGGTACGACTGTATCTGACTTTTAGAAAACACCTGAAGGCAGCCCTGTTTAGGGAAGTTTTTAATGTTTGATGTTTTATCATGTTTTTAATACCCTGTTGGAAGCTGCCCATAGTGGCTGGGGAGGCCCGGCCAGATGGGCGGGGTATAAATAAATAACAACAAGAATAATAAATAATATTATAGCACACTAGCACATTAGCACTCTCCCACTCATGTTCTCCAGCAACTGGCATTAATAGAAATACTGCCTCGGATACTGAAGGTAGCACATTGCTATCACAACTAGTGGCAATTAGGAACCTTATCTACCATTTAATCCCCTTTCAAAGGCCTGAAAATCTATGGCCGCCACCAGAGCTTGTGGTAGTGAAATCTACAGTGCAGTGTGAAGAGGTACTTCCTTCTGCCTCCCCAAATCAACATTCAGCTTCATGGGATGACCCCAGGTTTTAGTATTATAAGAAATGTACCCTTCTCTCATAATAACACTAATTTCATAATTAACTCTCTCTCTCTCTCTCTCTCGTTATCTTTCTCCACAGAATGCATAATTTTATTTTTCTCTGTAGCGACAGATCAAATTGTTTTACCCATTTTCGATCATTAATGTATACATTAATGTATACATACATATTTTGCTCTAAACAAGTTGTGTAAGCATGGAGTCAGGTGACCATTTGAAATGTTCTTTTTTCCTCTTCTTTTTCCTTTGAATTATTGTGCATCATTGTCAGTAATTGTGGTTGACAGCTGTTTGAATGGTCTGACATCTCAGACACATGCAGATTGGACTCACCATTGCCTTGTATGAACCCAATTTCTTAATTTTTTTAAGAAGGCAACCTGTGATCTCACCACACAGCCAGACATAGCAGAGTATTAGTCAACCCCTTAACAGCCATGATGGGGGGGGGGGAATCCCACTGGCCCTCCAGATGTTATTGGAGTTCAAATTCCATCCTGCATAGCATTGGTCAGAGATGATGGGAACTGTAGTTCAACAGCATCTGAAAGACAATGGCTTCCCCATCCCTATATGAGCCATCCTGTTCCAAAAGGCTGGAAAATGTTTTTGGAAAAGTGGATCGAACTTGCTGAGTTGCAAGTTTGACGTATATTCCTCTGCCCGTCAGCTGAAAGACTCATCAACTGGTGTTGGCTCCGACATGTAAAAACTCCTTGTGTGAACTGAACGTCATCTGGAGTGTAACATCGCTGTTATGGTTTGTGGTAATGTTATGAAAGCATCTCAGGGAAAGACAGAGAAGGAGCGAGACAGAGAGAGACTAAGTGTTTTCTGCTATTTCCTTATTTATGCTTCCTACAAGCTATATAAACCAGCCAATCAGATGATAAATGCTCCCGTTTCCCATCATAATTAGCTAAATATTCTTTTACTTAAACAAGCTCTCATTTTGTTATAGACACAGTATAATAGATCCATTAACATGGTCTATCAGAGGCCAGGGATCTTTTATTTATGAGTGCAAGTACAAATGGTAACTATTTTTTATATGAGTTTTTCTTCTTCATACCGCACACCCGTGTAATGGCTTGGCTCCAAGCAGTAATCACACAATGGGTGCCTCTCCTTCTTCCTTGACCTACCACACTGCACATGATTTAATCCATTGTTTTGGATGTTGCTGATGATTTATTGTACAAAAAATGTAAATGATCTGGATGGCAGATGTTTTAGATTTTCTGACCATTCATTTTCAGGGGGAATGTAATTAAAATTTATGAAGTGTATCTGCTGAATTGCATTGGCAATTGATGATCTCTTCCAGTCCTGTCTGTCTGGAGATGATGAGCGATTGTGGACAGTGAGATGTGTTGACAAGGGCAGAAACAGACGTGATGTTACTGTCAGGAGCGAGGCTACCTGAGAAAAGGCCTGTGTGTTTCCCCCCCCCCTTCCTTTTTCCCACAGGAAGAAGGTGGCAACTAGAGCTGTCTTTCTTCTTGCTAGACAAAGCCCCACCGTACTCCTGAAAGCTGTCACTCTTCACAACTACAATCTCCGTCTCCCACAGCAATAGGCATCGGGAAGGCAAGATATCATTTACAGCAGCCTATGCCAGGGATGTTAATTAAATTCCTGATGGCCACCCAGAAAAGTTAATGACTGTAGATTTCACAACATCCCAACTCATAAAAGCAACATATTTAACCCTTTGATTGTAATTCCATCCTTGCTCTGAGAGGGAGGAAGACAAAGAGGGAGAGATTATATCAGGGGCATGACAAGAGGAAAGTATCTAAGTATTCTAAGCAATCTGAGGAGCTCTCACTCTGTGCCACATCAAAAAGTGGTCAGCAGAGTACCCTGTAATAGAGTTAAGTTGGAATCAGACTCTTGAGCACAATGCAAGTTGCTGATTCACAGGCCAAATGCAGATTGACTGACATTGGTGGTGTTTTTTTTAAAGCATACAAGTGGCCATAGTGCTTACAAGACTGGAATTCTGCATCTGACAACTCTCAGATTCAATGTGTCAGCAAACAGGTTTTAAATTGGGTCTTACATTTCCCATTCCTAAAATTTGTATTGCTTCCATCTTGTGAAAACTACACTCAGAATCTGGCCTCAGCCTTTAGACCCTGATCTGGGGGTGTAGCTGAGAAAAGTTCAAATGTCAATAACAAGCTTATACAGAGTACAAACTACAGGTTGACAACTACAAATAGAGTACAGGATATGATCGAGAGAGTTGAACATAGGATGACACAGGTCACCCTCAGGCTGCCAGTATTTGGCGGGGGGGCGGCGTCAATTGCATCCGGGAAATTTGGGTCTGTGGAATGAAAGTGGATTAAAGCACTGTGTAGTCATAAATCCACTTTTTAAAAATGGACTTTTTGTGTTTAGTAAACTGTCAACTTCTCATTGTGGTATAACCTCCCTGTCAACAAATCAGAATGATTCCCATATAAAGAGTAGACATAATCTAACCAGGCAAAAGTGTTCCTCTATAACCAGGCCTTGGACTGATTGAACAATCTATTGCCTTTAAATGTGTCTGTGGTGGTGCTGTGGGATTTATTGGTTGTTTGTTGTTGTTGTTGTTGTGTATTTATGCTGCAAACCACTCTAACCTATATAAATTTAATAAATAAATAAATAAAACAAGCATTGTGTAAGTTTTGTGCAAGCAAACCATAATAAATGCTGAATAAACAGGTCTTATGGAGGAGCCCACAAACATTGTTGCACATTGTATACAAAACTCAGGGCCAAACTTGTGGTGTTAATTGTGTGCATGCCATTAACGTGCATAGGTTTGGTTTGTGTACTGTAAAGAGCAGCTTCAGAAGCGGGTGGTGAGGTTGGGAAGGGGAGTCTAACTTTTTTTCTCCCCAACTACAGTCCTATGTAATAATTACAACTGGATAATACAAGTTTTTGAAAACTTGGGAAGTGTCAAACAAATGCTAAGTACAAATAATTACAACAACTTCTTTCTGTGAGGTTTTTGCCACATTTTCCTTATCCTCTGCAACTAAGCCTAATGCTGCAATCCTCTTATACCCAATGTCCTTGGAGCAAGCCTATTGAACTTAGTGGGTCTTTTTCTGAAAAGACATGTAGAGGATTGCGCCAGAAGTACATGCACCTGCAGTAACTGCATATTATTCCCCTGTATGATTACCCTCCTTCCATTCAGAAGGAGCATTTCATAGACAAAATAATTCGGATAGCCTGAAGGCATTTTTTTAGTATTCAATTGGCACTGAAACACAACAGTGTGGGCACTAGGTGAGTCCTCCTGGGGAGCGGGTTCCAGAGATAGGGCACCATAACAAAATCCTCTTTGCCCAGATGCAACCCATCAAACCTCTTCAGACAGTGAGGCATTCAGATGAAAACAGTTGACCCTGATGCTGGGGTGGGTAACCATGGGCCCGGAGGCTGAAAGCAATCCTCCCTCTGGCTCTCAGCACTCTCCCTGGGATACACTTCTTGCCCAGCCACACCCTTCATCAGCCCAATTACCTCCCAGCTTGAGTATTTTTGCTTGGCTGGAATGTTCCCCTGAACTTTGATCATGCCTCTTGCTTGCCTGGAAAGGATGTATGAGAAATCTAACCTGCTGTAGAAAAGGAGCATTTATACTTACTGCTCCATCCACCTTTGTCTCTGGCCCTGCCCACCACTAGTATGTGGCCATCAGAAGATTGGCCACAAAGGAATGTGGTCCTTGGGCCGAGTATGGTTCCCTATCCCTGCCTTTTAGTGCATGTGCATGTTAATACAGGAATACACATTCTTTTTGCTACCTAGGTGTCAGGTAGAAGTACCACTACTTTAAATTGAGCCTAGAAGTGAGCCAAGAGCCAGTGAAGTTTCTAGGTCTGGTTCCAGCTGATAT
This sequence comes from Podarcis vaucheri, assembly GCF_965113315.1. Lineage (NCBI taxonomy): Eukaryota > Metazoa > Chordata > Lepidosauria > Squamata > Lacertidae > Podarcis > Podarcis vaucheri. The sequence goes on from NC_138766.1 coordinate 38,786,628, forward strand.
GCTGACAGCTGTATTCTTTCCTATCCACAGTTTCTGGGCCATCTTCAATGGCAGCTCAACATACAGTGAAATATTGTATATTCAGTGTGACATGGCTAGGGCCTGGATAACTGGTCCAGACTATCTGGAAGAGGTTGCAGTTGGTGCACCAGCCTAAGGTGGTGAAAGGAGTTACATATCTAAAGGATAAGTAAATGATCCAGTTGCATTCTATGACTTCAAATTATTAGCAAGTAACCTCTATTAAAACCTTTTCTTCTTCTTCTTTTGGACAGAGTAATTCCGTGGAAGGAGTTTAAGATCATGCAGCTTTACAACACAGACTATCAAAGCTTCAGCCCTCTAAGCTGTTAGGAAAGCCTCCACATTTTCCCAACAGCTGCCCTAATGAAGCACTTGGCTGTATGTCTTATTGACAGACAGGGATTCATAAACAGAAACTGCACACAACTAATTGTTCCCAGATTTCTTCCATCAGAGATAATGTGATTATATATTACAGGCTTCAATTCAACATCCTACAGGCCTTGCTCCTCTAGTAAACTTTAAGCCAACTTCTGCAGTAGCAAATATTTAGGCAATAGAGAAGTTGGTGTGTGAGAGAGAGAACATGAGGAGTTTTGCTCCACTTGCCAATCAGAATTTGCCATAGTAGCTACAAAAGCTACTTTGAGCAGAATCATATCAGAACAAATGCACAGTATTGAGCTACCAGGCTACAAACAGGACTATAGAGATCCCTTTTATTTTATTTTGAATGGTGCTAGCCATTCTGAATCTCCAAAATTTCACAAAAACATTTCAGAAGAGGATTTTCTGAGGAAAGCTATGTGGCAGCTGCTATCTTGTCACAGTTATGATTCACTTGGAGGCACCACAAAATCTAGCCAAATCAAAATCGGGGATGGGGCAGAAATCTGATTTGCTTCCTATTTAAAGTTGAACCTACCTCATTCTGAAGAAATACACAAGCCAAAGCACAGCCATCTTTACAAATTTGTACTTCTCTGAAATTTGCAACACCACTCTCCAGACCCAAAAGAATGCATATATTGGGGTATAATGTGCACAAAACGCAACTATTATTGGCAATAACATTGACAGATGCTTTATATTAGGAGGAATTGCTTTGCAAAAAACGTATATATTAAGGAAAACTGCATACAGATATCAAAATTTGCTGATGAATCTCCATGAGCGCTTTTTAAAATGCTTTGTTCCTTGCAGGGCATCTTTGCCCGGTGGTCCATTGTAGCAGAAAATGGGGAAGTTCTGCCCACATCTTGTTTCTGTGGGGGCCCATGGGACAGAATTCTCCTTTGGGCTCTCACAGGTGGGGGAGGGGAGAGAAGCTTGTATAAGGCTCCACATTCCACAGTTCAGAGGCATTTCACCCTACGAGCTTTCTTGCCCACCCAAAGGCTCAGGTTAAAGCCTCCACTGAGCTTTTGGGTTGCTGGTTGACAGGGCAGGAAAGAAATTTTCTCTCTTAACCTGATTGGCCCTTTTCCTCAGTGAAACATATGGCTTTCTTTTGTTAGGTGGAATAATATTGTGTATGTACAGGGACTGAAATGGCATTAGGCAGGATCAACATAGTGAAGGGAGGACCATAAGGGACCAGAAGAGAGCATTGGCCATGGTAAGCCCTGAGTTTGGGGCAAAGTCCCTGCCTAGCTAGAACACTCACACTGGTTGCTAATGGAACCTTGCCAGCCTGACTTGCACCATGACAGGGTAAGACAGGATGGGTTTGGCATAGTCCAAACCCAGCAAATCCCATTTCACCAGCAAGGGGCAAGTGGAATGATGCACTGATCTTGGCCTGCTGCCATGCCAACTCACAGCCGGCTCACTGCAGTCAATAAATATTTGGTCTGATTTCACCTCAACATTTGGTGTCCTGTCTGGTCATCTGTTGCTTTTCTTGGTCACAGAATACCCCAGCCAGGGCAAAATAAACTGATGCAGCAATATGGAGAACTGAATTTAAGATTGGAAAATTAGAAACCAACATAGGCATATTCACCCATTCCATCCTCAAATACCAAAAGGGCTGTCACATGGAGGATGGAGCAAGCTTGTTTTCTCCTCCTCTGGAAGGTAGGACTCAAACCAATGGCTCCAAGCTACAATAAACAAGATTCCAACTCAACATCAGGAAGAGCTTTCTGACAGTAAGAGCTGTTTGACAGTAGAAGAGACTCCCTTGGAAGATGGCAGACCCTCCTTCTTTAGAGGTTTTTAAGCACAGGTTGGATGACTGTCTGTCATGTATGATCTAGTTGAGATTCCTGCACTGCAGGGTGTTGTACTAGATGTCCCTTGGAGTCCCATCCAACTCTACAATTCTATGATTCTATATTTTGAGATGAGTGAAATGGATGAGGATTGGTCCTTGCCAATTCAAGGTAGTCCTATAACCAGGGCAGCCAAGAGGCAGGCACAATGGGTATGTAAGGTACTTGGCCCACAGACAGCAATGGTTCCAGTTTTCCTGTTTTTAAAGAGGGAGAAAGTAGGTCTCTAGCCCTCCTAGAAAGAAAGTTATGAAGCAAAATGGGTAGGTACCCTTATAGGTGTTTTCTGTGGGATAAGACAGCCTGACTAGACCCACTTTTCAGTGTTTTTAACTAACGAGTGAAGTCAGAGCTGTGATTCAGGAGAAAGTTGTTTGGGCAACAGCAGACAGGAATCCCTGGGGTCCCAAAGTGCTGCTTTAGTGAACATTTCCTGCTTTTATCTCATATTTTAGTCTGTGGAATCTCAGTAGTTTGCCCTTCCATTTTTCTTAGCTTGTGATGGGGTAATCTGAGATCAGGTACTCTCTAGAAGTTATTTTCTGCAGCTGCTGCTACACAATAAGAACAAGTAGATGTTGAACCATCAAAGACTAACAGCAGATATCGCCCAGAACCAAAAGATCAGTATTGGGACCTGTGCTTTTTAACTCCTTCCTAACCAATCTAGATTTAGGAGTGAGCAGTTAGGTGGCCATGTTTGCTGATGATACTAAATCATTCAGGAGCCTTCTCCATCTCCAGATAGTATGGGAGGAGATCTCAGAGAGTCTGGAGCCTCAGAGAGCCACTGTCAACCAGTGTAAACAATACTAATCTAGTCTGACTTGATATAAAGCATTTTTCTGTGCTTCTGTTTGTTTAACTGTGCAGCATGACTGCTGCTTCCAATGTCAAAACATTGAAAGGTTTTTTAAAAACCAAAAACCCACCATTACTTATTTGGTTTTATAGCTTGGGCATGCCACTTACATTGTTTCTGTTTAACTGCTGTAGAAGCCATCCCCAATCTTCATAAAATCACTTGCCCGCCCCCCTGGTGAATAGGACAGTATTAATATGCTTATGAATGATGGTGGTGTAATACTTGACTGCACGGCACATCAGAGGAGGAACAGCGCCATGCTTTGCAAGGCATTCCTTGTTACATTAAACTGTCTTAGACTTGCAAACTTTGGATAACTCAAGAGAGGCCATCTGATCATTCTTAAAACTGGTAGTTTGAGGAGTTCAGCTGCAGGAGCTCAAAGGGGACTATCAAAGAAAGTAGGGACAGCTAATAAGCCACTATTAATACATTTTTATCCCTCAAGCGAATAAAAATAGCTGAGGAGGAGACCCAGGCTCAATAATTTTTCCAAGGGCTTCAGTTTTTCCTCTATTGACTTTTAATTAAGCTTAGCCAGGATCGTGGGCCTGTCATTCGAGGAACTTTTCCGTAAAGAAAAAAGGAGCTTGCTCCCCAGGTGGGTTTTCTCCCAAGTTTCTCAGGGTCTAGCCACAATATATGCTTGGCATCCATGACAAGGTTGTCAAAAATAATAGCTAAGGAATTCACTGTCTGTCATTCTGAAATAATTATGTATGGGGCTTTACTTGCACCCTAGATGGATTATACGTTTCATTGAGAATATATATGCAACCTTTAAAAAAAAAGTAATTCATGGAGGGCATCACTGAGATTAGCAGCCAAATGAGGATGGCGGGGAAAGCAGAGCATCTGTTGATGTGCATGTTAGCCATGCGTAGGTTAGAGGGGGGCCCTGTCATTCAAAAGCCCATTAATTGCAGAAGGCATTCATGTTTTATTAGCCCCTTTATCAGGAATTAATCACTCACTTTGATATAAAATGCAGGCTTGCAAATGAACTGTGGAAACGGTCCCTCAGATTTGAGCTAGGTATCAGGGTTTCTTTAGAACCATAGGAATCTGCGCATGACATAACCCATGCAGGATGGCCTCTGCATTGGGAAAAGTGGGCAAATGGTTGTTCTAGTTTTTTAAAGTAGTGTTTAAAACAGTCCCCATCTAGCCACAGTAATGATAGGAACGGAAAAGCAAGCTGTACTGTCTGATGTTCTTCAGGTGCATGGCTGGAATAGAAATGCAAAACAGGATGTTCCTGTTCAGTAAATATTATCATTTTTATTCACTCATTAATTAAGTTGCTTAATTGGTGCTGTCAAAAGACTCTCAAGTTTGTGACTAAGTTGAGCACTGTTTTGATAGTCGTGGAAGAAGCAAAAGACAATGTTTCCAGGTTGGTTCTGTACTTTAAAGTAGAAAGAGTTCGGCAGTTGGCGAGTATAAAAATTGACACTCGACATGTGGGTCTGAACGTGTGGGTCCGTCTCTCTTGCTGCATTTCTCTAAGAAAAGGTATTTGTGCATTTGAAAATTTATTTACTGGATTAAAAGGCTGCTCTATAACAAAAGGTTCTCAGGGTGGCTTAAAACATAACAAAAGTCAAAAATTCAGTTACAATTACAATAGAGATAAAGTACAATGCAGCATAAACCTTAAGAAGTGGGTAATAAAAAGTAAACTAAAACAGATTTAACAGGCTAAAACAGATTGAAAAGGCCAGAAAAGATTTTTTTAAAAACTAAAAAAAACTTCACTCAAAGGAAACGTTGGGTACCAGGTGAGCCTCTCTGTGGAATGTATTCCATAACTTGGCACCCACTGTTGAAAAGACCTCAGTCCCAAAGCTCCTGGAGAAGGGCATCTGTCTGAAGATCTCAAGAACCTTGTAGGTGTATGTGGTGAAAGCTGAGAAAGCCAGAGAGCTTGTGGACAAGACCTTCATGGATGTGATAGCTATGCCCCACTTCTAGGATAACAACTCCTCTGCTGTCATGGAGGTTGTCATTCTGAGGGGAAGGGAAATGATCTCTTAGAAGGGAACCATTCTTTGAGGAATAGGCAATTATCTTCTCATGCCAAGAATACATATCCTGGGAGTGAGGGGATCCCAGTAATGGTTTGCTGGGGCCACGCAGCCAGATGGGCAGGGTATAAATAATAACATTGTTGTTGTTGCTGTTTTATCTTTAGGGACATAAATATCTTGATTTTGTTTTGGGCATGCAGACCAGATAGTGACTTGCCTGCTTGACATCAGGGTTGTGGATGTCATGTGTCATCTAGATAACTTGGTATTTAGTGCTGGGAATACGTCGGTAGATGTTGGCACCAATGGCATGGGGAAATGTACTAGTGCAAACCTGTAAGCAGAATTTAGATTGCTAGGTAGAACTTTCAAGGTAACTGCCACTGAAATGTTACCCTTTCCAGGTGCAGGGCTGGCTAGACAGGTACAGCTTAGTGGCCTCAATGAAATGGTGGTGGTGGGAAAGGGGGTTTGGATTGCTTAGGTAGTGCATAACATTTGGGACAAGTTATTAAAAAGACTCCTCTTGAACCAAGATAGAACAAGAGTATTGGTGCTGAAAATCAAGGAAGTGGCAGAGCAGTGTTTAAATTTGGGGGAGGGGGAACCAACAGGAGCTGAGGAGAACCCATTTAGATGGTCACCAACTTGGATGGCTTTAAAAGATTAAACATGAAGGATAAGGATGTCATTGGCTACTAGCCACAATGGCTAGGGTATACCTCTAGTACTGGAGGCAGTACGCTTCTGAATATCAACTGTTGAGCATCACAAATGGGGAGAGTGCTTTGCACACGAGTTCTGTTTTCTAGCTTTCCACAGACATCTAACTGGCACTATGAGACTAGGATGCTGAATTAGATAGGCATTTGGCTTGATCCAGCAGTGCTCACCTTAAGTTCTCATTTCTAATAATCTTTTTGAGGCTATCTGAGCCAGTAGTCATCACCACATGTTGTGGCATCAAATTCCATTTGTTAACTATGCACTGTGTGAATAAGTCATTTCATCGAGCATTGAGCATTTTCGGGTTGCGCTCCGTGGCGACCCGGAAGTAACATAACATGTTACTTCCAGGTTTCCCACTCACACATGAGCAAACGCTCAAAATGATGTCACGCGCATGCGCAGACGTGGGTTGCGTTCGCTTCAGGATGCAAACGGGGCTCCGGAATGGATCCCGTTTGCATCCAGAGGTACCACTGTATCTGGAATCTATAACCAGCCAATGCCATTCAATTTGATCTTGAAGTTGCTGTGCCCAACTAGGGTTCCCTCCTCCTTTCACAAAATTTTATTTAGTGAATAGCTCTCTTCATGCAAGTCGGCATCAGTTTGACATTGCTTTAAGAGAGACGGAATATGCAACAGAGCAAAAAACAGTAGGTGAAGGCCAGGAAGTCATTGAGAAATAGGATTTTTTTATAATAAAAAAGAGGGGAGAAAGAAAACTCAGACTTCTTAAATTTCCACATGAAGGTTAAGTAGCTATTTATAGAAGTCCAAGAGATTCCTGGGATAGCTCTGTGTGCGTGCTTGCACATGTCTATGTGTTTATCCAACAGGAAGACAAAAGATCAGTTTATGAAACCACTCAGCTGCTATTTCATTGGTGTAATTGATGCTCCATAGCCTGTGTATTATCATTTCTGTCATTACTCTGTGAAAATCATTTTTATGCAAACTATCCCCCCCCCCCTTTAATCTAACTTTCCCCACAAGGGCCTGGAAATGGAAATGGGCTCAGGCCATGTCAGTCAACACAATTATAAATATATTTTTCCCCTCAGAAGGATTATTTTAAGCTCTTTTAGGAATGCATCATTTCTAATACACTGTGCTGATGAATAGCCAGCACTTAGACCACACTGTTCATACAACCCAGGGAGTTATGTGTGTGGTAGGATGGTCAGATGTCCTCAAAACCCAGAGACACTATTGTAGGGGCTGTAAATCTTAGGCCTGAGGGCCAAATGTGGCCCTCAGGACACTCTCCAGGGTGCAGACCTCCTCCCTAGTCACACATCTTCTCCCTAGGCTGTACCCCTGGAATGTATCTATGAATTCTGATCATGCCTTTTGCTTGCCTGGATGAAGGATAGTGTTTGTGTTAAACTAGTTTGCTGTAGAAAGGAAAAATTCCGTCCTCTTTTGCCTCTCACACCACCCACCAAGTGGTTTCCCAGAAGGAAATGTGACTGGAAAATGTCCCCTTCTTGAAACCCGTCTGTCTTGAGAGACAATCAAGTGCGCCTCCAGGGATGAAGTCAAACTGCTGCATTAGCAGCCCTGAAGTGACCTCCTGGGCAAAGCGTATGGAGATCCTAGGCTGTCCAGATGACAGGACCCCCCTCTTGGCCTCGCTGATGTGGTCCCAAGAAAACAAGAGCAATATATTTGGCATGATCTTGGGAGTTGCCAGAAGGAGGTATACAAAGCGCCATCCAACTGTCTTAGGGACTCCACTCCAAATTTGTGTAGGATTTACTCCTTAGCCTTTTCTTTTCTCAAAGATAGCCCAAAGGCAGCAGAGGTTTAGGATCAGTTTTTCTTCTCCTAGATGGGCTACCTTCCAGCATCGACAAGCCCCATCTGCCCCTCACTTCCCTCTACAGCAGGCATAGGCAAACCCGGCCCTCCAGATGTTTTGGGACTACAACTTCCATCATCCCTAGCTAACAGGACCACTGGTCAGGGATGATGGGAGTTGTAGTTCCAAAACATTTGGAGAGCTGAGTTTGCCTATGCCTGCTCTACAGCATGTGCAGAAACCACCTTTTTGACCGTTGGACCTACTATTGGTCTCATCTGCTCAGTCTTCCCCTGCAAGGGAAGTCCCTCACTCACCAAGGATTTGAGACCCATTGGCTTCCCTCACCTGGTTTAGCCAGCCAGTCGAAGTTGTTCCTCAGGTGTGGCTGCTGTCACATGCTGATAACTTGTGGGAGCCACAGGTGAGAGCTAAGTACAGGATAGGGACCCAAGGTGCACAAACTACCCCAGAAGGAGCACAACCTGTCTCCCACCAGAAGTACTAACTCTCCCTTAACATCCCATTCCTACCCACCCCAAAATGTACCCTATCCCTGCACTATTAGCATCAGTCTTTGTAGGACTCATCCCACCCTCATAATTAACATGTATGTGCCCGCCTTAACTGTCTGGATTGTTCCAGTGGCTTGAGGTATATGCATTCTTTCCAATTGCAAGTTGGTGTGGTACTGGGCCCCTCCAATATTTTTCATAAAGGCAGATGGCCCATGTAAGCCATCAACCCCTGCTAGCACGGCCTTATCAACTGGGACTGATGGAAGTTGTAGTCCCAAACATCAGGAGAGCACCAGGTCGGTGACGGGAGCTCTAAGCTTTTGACTGGACCTCTCTGTGCATGGTATGAGTGCGGGGCATGCAGATAAATTCATGTTGCAGAGAAAGTAACTATATATTAATGTTTCCCCACTAAAGTGGCAATAAGCAGTACACTGGCAATGCAGACTATGTAAACGCTTGTTGCGGCTAGTGCAAAGTTGGCAGGTTTGTTTTATTGCTTACAAATATGAAGTGGCATCAGTAGGGATAGGAATTCTGTTTTTAAGGTCAGGTTTGAAATGAAACCAAGCTGGGTTAAGAGGCTTTTGGCCCCACTGAGGCCTAGATCACACTTTAATGTGTGTCTGAGTTGAAGATGGGGTCACAAGGTGAAACAGAGTTCAACCATAAGTTGACTGATAGCTCTCTGGGACGGGTGGGGATGGTGGGGGGGGGGAGAGAAGAGAAGGATGTCTAGACTCAAGAAAAAAAGTCACTGGAGGTTCATCCCGCCTGAGAGAAATTCCTCTCAGCAGTAGCTATCCCATTGATGAATTGACCCATGGCCCTGAGAGGGAGCTGGCAGTCTGCAGTCACTTGTCTCCCACAGATGTGATATAGTTGCTTAACAGATGCGTTCTGCCAAGCCCCATTGTTCTGCAAAACAGCAGCCACACACAGGGTCTTGCCCAGATACTCCAATGCCCCACAAAGTAAAAGTCACAAAATGCAATAGTGAGCACCAGAGAAGTCATATCCCTCAGGCTTCTTTCTTTCTTTCTTTCTTTCTTTCTTTCTTTCTTTCTTCACTATATCTTCCCAGGTTTTTTGTGCAGGGGGAGGCAGGGATTCAGAGTTTTTATTTTTTATTTTATTTTTTATAAATTTTTTATTGCGTTTCTTTTCATAGGTTCACAGGTTCAGTCACAAAGCAACAGGCAAGAAACAGTTTTCAGAAATAAAGAAGAATAGAAAAAAAGAAAAAGTTAAATATGTTTCAGATCATCTTTCAACAAATTACTTTCCATTGGACCTCCTCACATCCTCCCAACATTGCATTCTTTAATCTAACAATATCAGCAATTTATTACCTTATTTCACCGCTTATTGTACCTTTGAATTCATTATGTTACCAATTTCAAAAGTTTGTAATTTAATTTTAGTACCTTTATAATAAACATAATATATTTGTTTCGAGTTTATCTCCTTTTTTTGTCATCACTTACTTTATCATTTACCTAATCAAGTTGCAGAAGCATAACGTTTCCTAATCGTGCACAGTCTTAACATTCAAACAACTTATAGTATTTTTGCAAATAGTCCTTGAATTTTTTCCAGTCCTCCTCAATTGTTTCTTCGCTCAGATCTCGAATTCTGCCAGTCATTTCTGCCAACTCCATATAGTCCATCAACTGCGCCTGCCAGTCCTCCAGTGTGGGTAAATCTTGTGTCTTCCAGTACTTTGCAATAAGAATTCTTGCTGCTGTGGTTGCATACATAAACAAAGTTCTGTCTTTCTTTAAAACCTTCCGGTCCACCATGCCCAGAAGGAAGGCCTCCGGTTTCTTGGGGAAGGTATATTTAAATACCTTTTTCAATTCGTTATATATCATTTCCCAGAAGGCCTTTACTTTCGGGCAGGTCCACCAGAGGTGAAAGAATGTCCCTTCTGCCTCCTTACATTTCCAGCATTTGTTATCAGACAGGTGGTATATTTTAGCCAACTTGACTGGGGTCATGTACCACCGGTATACCATTTTCATAATGTTTTCTTTCAAGGCACTACATGCCGTAAATTTCATACCGGTGTTCCATAACCTTTCCCAGTCCTCAGACATAATGTTATGTCCTACATCCTGTGCCCATTTTATCATAGCAGATTTAACTGTCTCATCCTGTGTATTCCATTTAAGCAGCAAGTTATACATTCTCGAAAGTACCTTAGTTTTTGGTTCTAGCAACTCCGTCTCCAGTTTCGATTTCTCCACCTGGAAACCAACTTTTTTATCCATTTTAAAGACCTCTTGAATTTGAGCATAATGTAGCCAATCTCGCACCTTACTTTTTAGTTTGTCCTGGCTCTGTAGTTTCCAGTTATCTCCAGATCTTTCAATTAATTCCCAATATTTTGGCCAGTAGGCCTCCATATTGGGCCTTTTTTTGAGAACCTTGGCCTCCACCGGTGATAGCCACCTCGGGGTCTTATTTTCTAGTAAATCCTTATACTTCATCCAGACGGCAAAAATTGATTTTCTGACAATATGGTTTTTAAACAATTTATGAACTTTCGCCTTGTCATACCACAAATATGCATGCCAACCAAAAGCGTTATCAAACCCTTCCAGATCTAGGACATCAGTGTTCTCCAACAAGAACCAATCCTTCAACCAGCAGAAGGCTGCAGCTTCATAATATAGCCTTAAGTCCGGCAGGGCAAACCCCCCTCTTTCTTTTGAGTCAGTTAGTATTTTAAATTTTATTCGGGGCTTTTGATTCAGAGTTTTTATTTTATCTTCTCTCAGGTTTTCTTTTGTGAATTCAAAAGTTTATTTTGCACCTTAAGGTATTCTCCCTCCTGCCTTTTAGGACAAAGACCCCACAATGTGGCTCACAAAAGAAAAAGGAAAGAAATGGGGTTAAATACATTACAGCAAATATATATTTACTCTGAGAGCAATCCATAAAAGCCATTAAAAAACAGCAACGGAGAAACAGCTATAAAACCCAGGAAACAGCTTGGTGTAATAACATTTTATTTTTTTTAGGATCCATTTACAAATCGTCAAATGGAGGGGACAGATAGATGAAGTTTTCAGCGGAGTTCCAAATGTAAAATCAACTGAACGAGGGAATATCCAGCAGGAAAATGAAATGTTGCTTAATCCAAACAGTTAAAGTCTGAACATCCCCAGGCTTTACTCCCACCCAAAGCAGGGGCAGGGATTCTGCAGCCCTCCAGGTGTTTGATTACAATTTCTGTCATCCCTGGGCTGTTGGGATTCGATCTGACATCTGAAGGCCACAGATTGACCACTCTTGCCATGGATGAAGGCAAGAAGTGGGGGTGCTTAGATTCCCCACCCCAAATCCATGGGAAGTGGACATTAATGGCACTGTCCACAAGTGGCACGTAAATGCAATTTTATCTGGGGAGGGGGAGAAAAATTAACCACTGTAAAATTAAAGTTTCTCAGAGTGTTAATTTTAGCTGCACTGTGATTTTTCTGATTGATGATAAAAATGCTTTGAATTCTGTTAAAGGGGGGGGGGAAATCATACTTAAAAAAATAACAACACAGACAAAATTAGATAGACGCATCCAAGATGATTATTTTCTCTTCCTTAAGAGCCATGATGGATCAAAGCAAGAAAGGAGATATCTCAGAACTGACACATCTCTAAAAATTTCATGATTGTCTGTATTTGATGTGACACGTCACCAGACTGTATGTCAAATCTGGAAAAAAAAATCTTATATAAATTTCAAGATGCAGAGTTTGGTTAACTACATTTGTGATGGGTGGGTCTGCAGGATTTGAAATCTTGCCTTGTTCTCAGTCATTTCAAACAAATTGGATTTCTATTCTTATTCAAACCCATGCATTTTATTCATTTATTTAAAATATTTCTAGGTGGCCTTTCCAGGTCAAACCCCCTCAAGGTGGCTTCCAACTTACAAATCACCATAAAAATTATCAGTGAAATGCCATTGAACAAGCACTTACAAAAAAAAACCCCAAATACAAGCCCAGCATAAACCCATGGAAATACAAGCCATGGAAATACAAGCCCAGCATAACAACCCTGAAATTAAATCAAATCTTCTTTGTTCAAACAGCACCAAACCAAACAGTGGTATAATGAAAACTTACGTAAAAACAATTTTAAACAAATGGGCCTGAAAAGTTAACTTGTATATGTAAGGAAGAAATTGATTACAATTAGCTGTTGTCCTACTGAAGGGTTATACTATAACAAAAATTTGTTTTGAATGCTCTGGGTAGTGCAAACACCACTCAGATGGAAGAGGCTCCTAGTATTCCAAGCAATCTTTTCGATTATCCAGATGATATAAACACCAATTGTCCCACTTTCCTAGGATTAGGAATCTCCATCCTTAGGAATTGCAACAATATTTGACAGGATCGAAAATAGTGCTCACAAACACAGAGGCGTCTTGTTCTTTTCACACGTGCACCCACCCTCCTGCCAGCACTGCCACCAGAACAATACACAGAGATAATTGATAAAGAAGTATTACTGAGATATTATGGTTTTCTTATGAGAAGAAAAGATACATCAGTTAGCACACACAATCGTGCCAACCATGTGGCACTGCAAGCTGCAAAGAAGTCATGTCTGCTACAATTGGGGGCCCTGCTTCTCAGTTTGCTGAGTGACACCCTGGAAGCCTCCCCCAAATTCCTGCCATCAGGGCATCTCAGATAGCCCCTGCCTCACTCCACCTCTTTCTTCTCCCAGTAAGAAGCTCTCTGTGCTCATATTGCTGGCTGTGCGACTCAGGGAATGGAACCTTCGGATCTGTATGGATGCCGTGCGCCAGGCCTCACAATCCCAAACCTATGCAAGGGTATTCTTATAAAATGAGTTTTCTTTTGTGCCAATACAGCCTTGATTTGACAAGCTGGCTTTTCCTCTGACAAAATAACTGCCCTGTTTTGAAGTGCAACCTTCAAATGGCACAATTTAGTTTTCACTAAATAAACCAATGCCATTTCTGTGCTGTCTGTGTCTGAAAGCAGGTCTTTTGAAAACTACCTAGTATCAATAAGAAAACCCAACAGGTTTTCAAGGTTGTGGTTAAACGTGGTTTCATTTAGGTGAATTGAGTGTCTATAGCATGGGGGACATTGGGTCTACAAATGAAGAATTTTTATGTGGAGTCTATATAAGAACTCCTCATTCACAGACCAACCAAACAGTTATGCTAGCACAAAATTTATCCAGGCAATGTAACTTCCCTGTCATCTCTCTCCGCACAACCCCATCTGCCCATAAATACGCTCTAGATTGTTGAGGGAACCCGTGGGCCCATGGGCAACTTCATCATACCCTCAGTGTGCCCAGAAAACTCCCAGTTTCTGGCCCCACCAGCTACTTAACACCAAAACAGCTGGTGGAGAGAAATGTCCATAGCATTCCATAGTCCCTGCCCCCCTTCCAGGGAGTACAGGTTTGCTCCCTTAATATATAGATCTATAATTAGGCTGTGATATACAATATGTTCTGCTGATGCATGGGAAGTTATTTCTTCAGAAATAGGCATTTAAATAAAACAAATGCACAGATGCTTCCAATGAGACTTCACCATCCCCTTTCTATCCTGAAGCCATAATATTGTTGCCTATTTGTTGTTATTTTTTAATATATAGTCCCTATATGGAACATTTTTCTTTCATTTCCATATTCCAGAAAAGTCATTTTGCTATTTATGGGGTCAGATCACTACTAATATGATTTGATGGCACATAAATAGTAATATGAATTTTTATGTTGTCTCCTGCTTCTGTAGAGGAGGGCTTTTTGTTTTGTTTTGTTAAGAAACATTATACTACAGCCTTGTATTAAATTCTGATAATTTCCGGGGGTTATCAGTGTAATATATGGGTGGAAGACAGCTACTGTGATGCTGTTGTCAGCCAAAAACCTTGCTTTCAAATGTGTGTCCATAGCCCTGCATGGCATAAATCAAGACAGGTTTCTAGCCAGCCATAGATCTTCCCTCTGACTTCAAATATTTTTATAATCATGGGTGCAATATGGGACACTAGGGACATTTAGTAACTAGAACTGGAATCAGCTAAACATCAGGAAAAAATAGCAGTGGGTTTCCTATCAGATTTCTGTGATGCAGCTATCTGTATGGATTACTTTGAGGTACCTGGCCAGAGTTTGGGATTTGAGAAAGGCGTCTCAGCAGCCCAGCAATGCATGTCCATGGGAACTAATGGTGCAACCATTTCCTTAAGTTTTCTGAATGGTTAACCCACTTGCTAACACCTGCAGCTGCAGACATCTGACCTTTCCTATCTCCTCCACCAATCTGTCACAATACTCAAATATGCTGACTATAGCTGTAGAAAATGTAAGCATACTAAAACTGTTTGTCTTTAAGGTTCCTTTATGGCTAGGAATCGGGGCAAAAGGAGGCAATCCCCACACCCAGCTAAGGATGTTGGAAACCAGGTGTCTTATGTGTGAAGAACAACTTCAGCTTGAAGCATAGACTATAAATGTCCCAAAGACGAGAGAGAGATGAGTTTGGGCTCTGTACGCTAATAGCATTTTGGAGATCTCTCTCTCCCTGAGATCTGATGTGAGAGCAGTAGAGTCTGGCTGCCTCTGGGAGTGTTAAAGATGTGTGCCACCTGTGCTCAACCTGTATTTCTGTATAGAAATGCAACGATTATAAAATACCAATAAGCCTTCGTCCAATGGCAACCAAACCAGGAACCTCTCACCATTCAGAAAAATGGGGTGAATGTAGCGTCCAGATTTTCCCGGACATCTAGACGATTTCCTCCCGGACGTATGGCAACCCATGTTGGCAGTGTCGTTTTTGCTGATTTCCCTCAGATATAGATCAATTTCTTTGAGATTTTGCAAAAAAGAAAAAAGAAAAGAAAAGCTCAGCAATTATGAGCAAAACTAAAAAAACGCTCAGTGACATTTCTGTCCAGATTTTCACTTTTTGAAATATGGCGACCCTAGTGAATGTAACAGTGGTGTGCAAAGTGGGACTGTGTTTTATTGGTGAGGGATTGTGAGCTGGTGGTGTGACTGCCCCAGAGTGGAAGGAGGGAGAGAAATACCCTTAGAACAAATGAAGATGTTCCAGCCATTCCCAGAAAGTCTCAAATAAAAAATGGAAGCCTCCCATGTGCAGATTGTGGAGACGCAACGTGAGGAGATAACAGCTTTGTTTTATCACATGATACAAGATACTACTGCAATGTTTCATGTGTCCATGAGAAAACAGGTGAAATAAAGTACAGCCATGAAATGTAGACGCCACTGAACATAAAACATGGAAAGGAAGATACGTCTACAGAATGCTCTTCTTCGCTGTATTCAACAGGAATCAAGGCTTCTCTCCAAGGTTAGCAGTGATAAAAACTGTGATTGTCAACGGCTTGCTCAATCTGCTCTGCTCTCCTCAGCATGTTTGGTTTGCTTCAGAGTCCTGCCAGGGATATGAACCCCTCGCTTACTCAAAGGCTGGAACTTAAGGGAGAGAGCGCAGTTAACAAATTACAGGAGCTGGTAATTTTCTGCAATAAAGTGCAAGGGGTGGGTTTCCCTGTAAATATGTTTTTTTAAAAAGAAAAGGAAAAAAAAGAAGAAACAAGGCTCTGTGTTTCTTAAACTCTGCAACTCATCAGTGCCTTTCAACAAGGCTAATGTCAGGTCCTGTGCAGTATTCCTTATTTTTCAGAAAGCTGTTTCCTAAGGTCCACATGATATTGTAAGTGGAATAACATGACTCAAAGTAGTTGTGCCAGATGTGATGTCCCCTGTTGCAGCCTCAAATAGACTGCGAATGAAGAAGGCATGCTCCATTAATTTCCAGTGGAGTGAGGAATGCATTACTTCTTCACCATTCCCTTAATATTTCTGAACCTCTCATACTCCTGGCTTTGTTTTCTTTTGTTCAGGAAGTCTTGCATTACAGCTTGGTTCACTATTTGCATTCTTCCTTGCTTCAACACACACACACACATTGTCAAGCAAGTACTTGGAATCTCCTGTAATGCTCAGTATTATGTAGCCGTTTTTACCTCCTTCAGGTGATTAAGCCCACAGCTTTTTAGCAAATATACAGAGCAGGTTTGATACATAAATCTTCCTCTGTAATTGCTTTTAAAATGCTGGAACCACTTTCAGATGCTGTCATACATTTCTTAGGTGGTGGCCTCCTTCTTTTAGTGCCACCAGTAAATCAAAATTCACACAACCGCTCCCCCTCAACTCAAGACATTTGTACAGGGTGAACTAGTTTTCTGTGTGGTCTTCCTGACAGGATTTTGGTGGTGCAGATTAGAAAAATAATAATCTGAAAACACCACTCAAGGTGTTGGTCGTATCCCAGATACAGGCTACAATTCTAGTATGTGTTTACTCCTGGGAATGTTCTCATGAGGCTGAGGTGTTTCCTCCTAAGTGAAGCATGTAGGAGTAGGCAATGATTGCCGTCACCAAGTTACTTGCTTGTAGGGTTCCCTTGGATGGCTACAGATAGTTACTGTAAACATCTCAAAAAAATCTGCTTCCTCTATTACACAGAAATTTGTGTTTCCAGTTATTGTACCAGCATATCATACAGCAGACACCATGCTGGGGAACTCTGGTTACAACTCAGAACTCCATTAGCCATTGCAGACCAAGCCCAAATTCCTTCTGAATTTCACTGGCCTATAATCTTTGGAACCAGCTCCCTTTTTGCCAATTTTCCTGCTGTGTCCTTTCGTCACACTTTTCCAAACTTATCAAGTTGCAGGTGGGAAAGAGAAAAGCAGCAGAGTCTAAATCTGATTGGTGAAAGGATTGGTGTAAAAGTAAGCTCTGGGAAGTATAGATTTTATTATCATTACTCACTGACTCGAATGAAGAGTTTCATTTAAAAAAAGAGAAAGTTCCTGGAGTAAGCTGGTAGTTGTTTCTTCACTCTTCAGTTACAACTTCTGAGCATGGTCAAAACCTCCACTGACAATGGAATATCTTGGGAATTAAAGTTTTCATATCCCTCAGACTACTTTAGGAAAAATTAAAAACTAACACTGTCCCAGAGTTCCTGTTGACAATGGAGGATTTGAGCATGAGCTTTCATCATGGAAGATAGAAAAGTAGGGACAGCAATCTGTGTTTGCAAGCCTTGCTAGCCCCCACAACCTGCAGGTTTGGGGAAAATGGGGGAAGAAGAGAAACTGGCAAATGACAGCGTTCGTGATTGTGGATATATTTTCCTGGGCTGGGTGCCTTTTCCACAAATTCTGCACACACTCACAAACACCATCCAAACACCCAATTAATTTCTCAAGATAGATTATTAGATTATATTATGATATTGTTATTATGACATGGTTATGATATTATTAATAATAATAATTTCAATTTTATGCCGCTTTATATTTTTAAGAAGAAAAAAAGCAAAGCAGTTTAGAACCTACATTACAACATCAAACAAAACAATCCAGAACAAAACATTATGGAAGAAAGTCAAGCATAAAGTATATGCAAAGCAGCATAAATAACAAGAAACTAAAATATTATCTTAATAATTTCAAAATGAAACATCACAAAGGAGGTCAACTACAGAATGCACATTTAACATAGCATGGTTACAAAAAAAATATATCCTTAAAATTTCAGAAGAAAACATTGCTGAAGGAAATTACATATAAAATGCACATTTAAAACAGCATAATTGGCAAGAAAATAAAATGTTATCATAAGCATAGAGCATATCTGCTGCTTTTGCTGCCAGTCCTGCCAATATTGGGTGGTTCATGATGGGCACTAGCTGTGGAAACTCAGGTTCAATGACCCTGGTTTGCACTAAGAGGCAGCCAAGATGGTCTCTGGCTTCTTTAACAGCCTGAGCTTTTGTAGCTGGAGTCAGTCAGGGTCCCGCCCTCCCAAGCCAGCTCTGCAAGTCTTCCAGGACTCACACCCAAGATGGGTTTCATCCAATCTCTACTTTTAATTCCTGCATGTTTGAGCCCTGGGGTCAGGCCTGACACTAGTGTACTGTGCTGCTGCCTATTCTGTGGTTCAATAGACCAGAGGCAAACCTCACCAAGACACAGGGAGGTGGGGCATGAAATCACCACCAATTACAGTTGAACAGTTTTGGAGCACCCATGCTTGCTAAACCATGGCTTGGCCTACACCATTATTTTCTCAGGTGTATGATACCTTGGGAAACTTACAGAAAGTTGCCCATGGAATTTCTATTTACTTTTTGAAGACTTCTAATAAGGACTGAAGGGATGCGGATGGCACTGTGGGTAAAACCTCAGCGCCTAGGACTTACCGATCGTCAGGTCGGCGGTTCAAATCCCCGCGGCGGGGTGCGCTCCAGTCTTTCAGTCCCAGCGCCTGCCAACCTAGCAGTTCGAAAGCATCCCCGGGTACAAGTAGATAAATAGGGACTGCTTACTAGCGGGAAGGTAAACGGCGTCTCCGTGTGCTGCGCTGGCTTGCCAGATGCAGCTTGTCACACTGGCCACATGACCCAGAAGTGTCTGCGGACAGCGCTGGCTCCCGGCCTATAGAGTGAGATGAGTCTGGCAAGACTGGCCCGTACGGGCAGGGGTACCTTTACCTTTACCTTAATAAGGACCCATCAAACATTGTTAAATCTAAGGAATCTGCAACTACAGAAGTCTACTAACTAAATAAAGGGCAATTGTAATGACATGGGAATACCATGGTTATTAGAGTTTTAAATTGGAAATGTTATCATCTGGAATTTAGGCTTGGGATTATTTTGACATACCACTGTTGGCTATTTGCAGACTAGTTGCACTACAGAGAGCTTGCTGGGTAGACCACACATTACAAGGAATGCAAAATAACTTTAGCTAGGCTTTAATAACAAAAACTCCTTTTACATTAATTATAATATATCACTAAGCATAGCCCATCTGCCAACCCAACCACCAGGGTACTGAGAGAGCTAGGTGCTGCTCTTTATATACTATACCCAATTGCTGACCAGCTTAATTAACACAACTTAACAGCACCTGCTATACTGCTTCAGAGCTGTAAGACTAGGTCACGTTATTTGCTCTGGCCCTTAAAGACATACACATCTTGTGGAACAATAATGAACCTTCAAATTTAAAGAGACCATTCAACAACCACATCACTGTTCAATGCCTCTACCATACAAAAGATGCAAACAGTAGTATCTGTGGTCACTTGGCAGCCCTAGAGTACAATGAGAAGGTTGGGGGATCTGTTTCAGTGAATCTGTTGTTCTTTAAACTTTACTCATTGCTATTTCAATCAGTCCAAGTCTGAAGCAGGTTAAGGAATTGCTGTTTTTAGCATAACGTAAGCAAGGTCTGAAGCAATGTCTTCAAAATATGTAGAAGCATCCCATTCTATATATAAAATATTCATTTATAGAACTACCAAAATGCATCAAGCAACTGAGCAACAAAGTTTTCTTCTTATTCCTATGACCCTCAATCAAGCTTTCAAGTCAGCTAGAAAATTTGGTCCAGTTCCTCAGCTTGAAGGGAAATTGATTTACAAGAGACATGGGCATTTATACCAGCTGAAGACTTGTACAACATGTTTAATATTACATCAATGCAATGAAACTGTTTATACAGCAGGTTTCTTAAATCAACTGAACTGAGCAAGTGATATGGGTTTAATCCCTTTTGGCTTACATTTTATCCAAGAGTTGATCAGAACTTCATCAAATAAAGGCTGCAGTCCGAAGCATGTTCCAACTTGGAAAGCAAATTTCATTAAAATACGTTCAAAGTACAGGTGAGAAATATGGTCTGATCATAAATACAGTGCAATTACATTAATACAAATTACCTTGAAAACTCAAAACATCTGAATTGTTAAAGGCACAAGGTTGAAATATGCCTCTCAAGCGAACATCCTAGATTGGCTCTATTTCAGTAAGTTACCCTGGGTTCACCCTTCACCTGTGAAAATAGTGACTGGTAGCAGATCTCAAACAATTTAATCTCCAATTATTTTGAGAACACATAAGAGCTTTCCAAATGTGACATATTCATCATAGTGTTTTATCTAGGGGAGAAACCTTATGAACTTGATCCTGGCTGGCCCCTAGGACCATTCACATGAGGATCCCAGCTTATTGGAGTATTTTTTGAGTGAATCCTGAATTATATTCAGTTTCAGCCCTGGAAAAAAATTAAATGTTTGGTGTTAACCCTTCCACGGGAAAATGTTCAACTCATTGTATGACCATAAAGGATTGCATCCAAACTGGTTGCGTTTCAATGATCTCTCAGGGATTCTGCCCAATTTGGTGACTGGCTATAAAAGGTCTAGGATGAAAAAGAACATGGGGATACAGTGGTATCCTCAGTTTTCAAACGTCTCCGTTGATGAACATTTCAGTTTTCAAACACCATAAACCCGAAAGTAAATGCTTCCGTTTTTGAACACGCCTCGGAAGTCGAATGGCTTTCCCCTGAGTGTATATGTTATTTTTCTCAATTTTCTCTATTAAATTTGCAGGCTGCCCTTTGCGCCTCGGTTTTGGAACGTTTTGGAACTCAAACGGTCTTCTGGAATGTATTACATTTGAAAACCAAGGTACCACTGTAGTTGGTATGCCTTGGATTAAAGGTAAAGGTAAAGGTACCCCTGCCCGAACGGGCCAGTCTTGACAGACTCTGGGGTTTGTGCGCCCATCTCACATCTATTGGCCGGGGGTCAGCGCTGTCCGGGGACACTTCCGGGTCACGTGGCCAGCGTGACAACGCTGCTCTGGCGAGCCAGAGCCGCACACGGAACGCCGTTTACCTTCCCGCTGGTAAGCGGTACCTATTTATCTACTTGCCCCCGGGGGTGCTTTCGAACTGCTAGGTGGGCAGGCGCTGGGACCGAGCAGCGGGAGCGCACCCCGCCGCGGGGATTCGAACCGCCGACCTTTCGATCGGCAAGCCCTAGGCGTTGAGGCTTTAGCCCACAGCGCCACCCGCGACCTATGCCTTGGATTAGTTGATGGTTATCAGCTCAGCTTTGTGCATGAGCAAGACTCCTCTTTTTGTCTTTCATCTGGCCAGTAGCAGTAGGCAAGCTTAAGCTGGCAGGCTCCTTTTTGGAGGGGCAGAATGAATCTTTACAGATGGTCAAGTACAGGAGATCTGTCGCCACAGAAACTAGAAACTGGATATTCTTCTGGAAGGTGTTTAACTTCTCACTGATAACTAGTGATACTTGAAGTGCCATCTCCTCTGACCAAAGCCTGCCTCATCACTTAGATTAGCAGCTGCAGTAGCCAGAGACCATGTTCTCCTGCCCTCTGAAATGGTGCAGGTACTTACATAAATGAAGGAACCTATGCTGTGGAATTTTCACCCCAGCACTGTCTTATCTTCCTTGGTGCTGGCCTTCTGGCTGTTGACAAAAACATTTTCAATTGCAGGAAGTATTTGGGAAATAGAGTAATTAAGCTGCTTATTGTCTGCTGTTGCTTGTATCAGCAATGATTTGCTGTGTTTAATGATTAATATGTTTAGTGTTAATTTGAATCTGCTAGCCACTTCTGATATTTTATGAATAAAATGGTGATATAGAAGTGCTTTGAATAAATGGATGGAACGGCAGAGATAGCTCGCTAGCTAAATAGAGGTTTGCCATTAAATAGTATTTTGGAGTATAATTATGTTCCTTTATGTATTAAATAGGAGAGAGGTGGCTAGATTATCATGTTTTGGGGCACTAAAAAATTAATGTCAAAGCATGAGGAATTCTATCAAATGATTTCTAGTCTGATAGTATAATCCTTCTTTCTCCATTTATTATCCTATTTATAATCTTCTACTAACCTTTATGTTACCATTTTCTCCCAGCACTTACTCAAATAGGGAACCTGAACTTAAATCTTTCCCTGGGGCCTATCAAAGATTTAGGTAGCCCTGGCTGTAGTTATGGCCTTCCTTTATTCAAAAAAGGAAAAAAAAGGTATGCGGATTTATTCTTGGCTAGAAATGCTCTTTCCCAAACATATTCAGAGTGCTACAGGCACATTTGAAAAGGCCTCGCTTCCTGTTTCTGTATGGGTCCATGAACTCGACACTGAGAAAATAATCTGATTTTTTTCTCAATGGACCTATGTGGATAAAATTGAATACCATGAAGGAAAGTTAAAATTTTGGTTATAAAACTGCCCTCCCAACACATGGAAAAAAGTAGGATTTTATATTTTCAGAGTGCTGGAAGGGACATGAAAGGCATCCCGTCCCACCCTTTTCCTCAAATGAGGATAATCCAGACATTAAACTATATAATAATGGCCTGTGGCTAGTGAAGAAATGTATATGTACACCAGATGCACACCATACATTATAGATTAACCCATGTCATCCAGGATATAATGTGTCCGTACGGAGAAAGGAGATGTAAACAAGCCGCACTATACTAACAGCGCCTAAAGGTATGGAAGCTTTTCTCATTATTATTATTTTTTTTAAAAAAGGCCGATTCCAAAATAATCACTCAAATATGATTGTGCAAGTCTTGATTGATTGCAGGTTACAGACAGCAACAGTTGTTCACTTATACCATCTTGTGTGCCTCTAACTATCTGATGTAATCAGTCTAATGAATATGTCTATCATTTCTCCATCTATGTATACATCAAAGCCAAATTGTATTAGGGAAGCAAGGAACAGATTTGCACATTCTGAGCATTCCAAGCTGAATTCAATGCAGGAATGCCAATTTCTCCTCTGAGGCATCCAACACCCAAGCATGCCCCAGGGAGGGGGGCATTGTAATTGCTAGAGAGTAACATACGCGTGTGTGTGTCTGTGTGTGTATTTACTCAGTTAATGCAGTAGATAATTGGTGGGCTGTATGAACAAACTATATATATGGTTTGTTCATACAGACATGGTTTGTTCATCACAGCCACAGTGAACTAGCAATATGCACAAACTTGCAAAGTTTCTCTGATTTTACTCTTAGTTCATCAGGGCTGCAAATTATGCTGTACTTCAGTTGTGAAGCATATCGAGCTATATATATTTTTCCTTTACATGCAGCAGTTAGATTCCATATGTGTTGGTTTAAAAATATATATATCTTGCTCCTGAAGTTATGAAAACGAAAGAAAAGAAAGAAGTATGAAATACATTTCCCGGCCATGAATTCCTTCATTCATGTTTGGAGCTTCCATTAGCATTTTTACTATACAGTGGTACCTTGGTTTTCAACCGTTTTGGATTACAACTGTTTTGGATTACGACCACATCAAACCTGGAGGTGCATGTCCCTTATTTTTGGATTACAACCCTTTTTTTTATTACAACCAATTTTGGGGGGAGACTTCATTGGCAAAATTGCGCCTTGGGTTACAACCTGTTTTGGTTTACAGCCAGACCTCCGGAATGGATTATGGTTGTAAACCAAGGTACCACTGTAGTTTTAATTACTGGTATATATATACCACAAATTTATTTTATTTTATTCAGTTATAAATCACATAGAATTCTTGCACACAATTCTATGCCACTCATTTATGGTACTACCCTATTATTTTTCTCCCACCACCCCCACCCACACAAGACACAGAGTTGTGGGAGGGCAAATTTGAACTGATTCACCAGAAGGCACATTATGCAATCCACAGATTCTTTTACCAAAATGTTCTCAGTTAAGATCATGCCTGATATCAGGTCCCAGCTGGGAAGAAAGTGCCTCTATAAAATAATGATAGGGACCGTAGGCTACAGATGGGGGAAGGAAGGGGGAAATTCTGCAATCCTCACCCACAACACACCAACTCCCCCATCCAATTTGAAACCAGGCCCTGCCTAGCTTTGCAAATGTGCTAGCAGTTTTCTTTCAGCACCACTAGGAGGGCTTTTTTCCCTTTTAAAATCAGAACTCATGTTCTGCGATAGAGAAATATGGGGGTTGGCATCAGATCTACCTGAAAAGCAGCTCTGGAGACCTATTATTGAAGTAACACGTGTACTACAGAACACAAAGAAGGCTGATCACCGAAGAATTGATGCTTTTGGTGCTGGAGGAGACTCTTGAGAGTCCCATGGACTGCAAGAAGATCAAACCTATCCATTCTGAAGGAAATCAGCCCTGAGTGCTCACTGGAATGACAGATCCTGAAGCTGAGGCTCCAATACTTTGGCTAACTCATGAGAAGAGAAGATTCCCTGGAAAAGACCCTGATGTTGGGAAAGATTGAGGGCACAAGGAGAAGGGGATGACAGAGGATGAGATGGCTGGACAGTGTTCTTGAAGCTACTAACATGAGTTTGACTAAACTGTGGGAGGCAGTGGAAGACAGGAATGCTCTGGTCCATGGGGTCACGAACAGTCGGACACGACTAAATGACTAAACAACAACAACCGAACACAAGGAACTGCACCATCATATCCAGTCCAGCCCTCAGGTATGTAGGGTCATCCATTGGCAAGGATACTCATTTGCACTGCAAATGCCCCTTCACTTTTTTCTTCTGCATTAAGAAAAAATGCAATAGTATTAGAGTCAGAGGAGGAGGAATACTCAAAGCATATCCAAGCCTCATGTGTCAAAATGCCCCAAATGTGCAAAGGTTAAGCAAGGCTAGAGCTAGCCACAGGAAGCAACATGAACTTGCTTAGAGACTGACAGGTATAAACTGACAGGTATAAACTGAGTATGGGAAAAACACAATAAAGGGGTTTGTCTGAGAGGTCCTTGCGAGACATTTTTCCCAAAATGAGATGCCTGGGCAAAAAGCCCTACAATTTATCATCATACCCTACTTGTAACTCTAACCTAAGAGTGTGTCATTTTACTTTCCTTGTTATTTATTTACAAGTGCATTTTCAGTATCAACCCTTTCATTCATTAATCCTAATGTGGCCTTTTTCAATGTCTATTTACCATTTTAAATACTTACTATAATTTACAGGGCTTTATTGAACGCATCCGAGGTATATTATATGAGGCTAGCTTAATGGAAAGTCATGTATACCAAAGTAGGAGGGGGAAAACGCCACACATTTAATTTATGGTTGACTTTGGATTTTGATCATAATTTACTCCCGAAGAACTATTCATACAAAGTCCCACCAGTAAGATGTTTTCCAATAGCAAGAGAAAATAGAATGTTAATGCTTGCTTATTTATTTTATTATTTATCTGTCTATCTCTTTTCAAAGCTTTCCCGATACTACAGTCTGGGATTATTCAAAAGGCATGCTACTGCCAACCCAATGTAGCAACATGTGCAACTTGATAAAGTCTAAAGTTTTCCCATACTGGTTATAATTATTTAGTTACACACAAAGGCTATATAATGAATGGGTATCTCAAGGCAGACCCTGGCATGCTGTCAAAAATGGCATCCACATCAAGTCTTCTCCCTTGTGTGCAGGAACACAGGAATCCCACATAATGCCATTGCCAGGGCCATCACACCCAACAGACATAGTGAGGCAGCCACCTCTGGTGGCAGAAGCCAAAAAGGTGGTGCCCCCATGGGCCCCGATCCATCCCACCTTTGCCACCAACATCTGGCAAGGTATCACAAGATATCACTAAGATCTTGCCAGAACCCACCATTGCCGCCACTGCTTTGTGGGATCTGCCGTACAACCCAGCAATGGAGGTGGCAGCAGGGGCACAACATTTTCCTTTTCACCCCTGCTCATTGGGCTGTTATTTCCCCACTTGTACTCCACATCACTATAACTCATTTTCAGGATCAGGGAAACACACACTATGATGATATCATAACTCAGCATGCCTACTGAGAAGTAATATGCATGGTGTCTAGTGGGAATTACTCCTAGGTATTGTGTGTATAGAAAGGATACCTGTGGCCCTCCAGATATTGCTAGATGACAACACCCATCATTCCTGACCATTGGTGGTCAAGCTGATTGGAGTTAGAGGCCAAGAAGATAATCTGAGGCCTCTCTTTGTGTGCCTACTCTAGGAGATATCCAGAGAGTGGCAACACCAGAACAGGTCTTTTCCGTGGTGGCTCCCCGCTTGTGGAATGCTCTCCCTAGGTAGGCTCACCTGGCGCTGTCATTACATATATTTAGGCGCCAGGCAAAAACATTCTTCTTCTCCCAGGCCTTTCACCGATTAAACAATCTATGGACTTTTAAACTGTGGGAGGTATTGTTTTTGCTTGGTTTTATGATACATATTTTTGTGTTTTTATATTGGAAACTGCCCTGTGGTCTTTGAATGAAGGGCGGTATAGAAATATAATAAATAATAATAATATAGATAGGGTTGCAGGTTAATTGCACCTACACTGTAATGTATTTCTTTCAACACTTACAGCATGAAGGGGAACATATAAGACCAAAAGAAGACTTCTAGGCTGAAATCTTAGTTACTAGAAAGCCCCATTAAACTCAATCACGCTTCACATTAGGCTGCAGTAGGTTGCTTATTTACCCAGGTAAGTTATTGATTACTGTTATCGTAGAATCACTGAGGCCTATGCCTAGGGTGTTTTCTGATCACTCCTTAAAGGTGAAGGGTAAAGGGACCCCTGACCATTAGGTCCAGTCGTGACCTACTCTGGGGTTGTGGCGTTCATCTCGCTTTATTAGCCGAGGGAGCTGGCGTTTGTCTGCAGCCAGCTTCCGGGTCATGTGGCCAGCATGACTAAGCCGCTTCTGGCGAACCAGAGCAGCACACGGAAACGCCGTTTACCTTCCTGCTGGAGCGGTAACTATTTATCTACTTGAACTTTGATGTGCTTTCGAACTGCTAGGTTGGCAGGAGCAGGGATCAAACAACGGGAGCTCACCCCATCGCGGGGATTCGAACCGCCAACCTTCTGATCGGCAAGTCCTAGGCTCTGTGGTTTAACCCACAGCGCCACCCGCGTCCCTGATCACTTCTTAGCGATGTGCTAATGTAACCAGTCTTGTGTTAAACATGTTTCTTGTATATTATTACTATTTCACTGCTACAATGTTACTCTGTAGTATAGCTTCCTGTGGGGGCGGGGAATAGTATTTCACGTAATGAAGCATATCCCCTCCATCATAAGTGATTCTGTAAACAATGGATGGATTGCCAACACATATAATCATTTCTAAATCTCACCCCATCCCATCTACGATATGGAGAGATTTACTGGCCTACCTTGCAGAGTTGTTGTAAGGCTGTAATGATGGTATGTATGTGAAATGCTTTGAATAATGACAAGAACTACTATAGCAATAACTGTATACGGAAGGTGTTTTGCTTCTGTTCTAGCGGGGTTGGGCTGAAGCGTCAAATGGCACCATGAAAGGGTTGAGGGATAAAGGCAGCCAGGCTTTGGCCTCCGAATAGAGCTGCATGACACGCTGTAGCTGTGGATTTCCTATCCTGGCAGTAAGGTTGGACTACATGACCTGTCAGGCACCTGTTAGTGCTATTCCTAGCAGAGGAAGGCCATTTCAGGTAGAAAATGTCTTAGGCTGGCACTATAATCTAGATGTGGGGGGCAGGAGCTCCCTGGAACTGGCTGTGCTAGACATTAGTGAGCGAAGGCACTCTGCACACACTCAAAGGCTCTTTTTATTGTCAGCTGGCATGCCTCAAGGGTTTAGCTATTGTGGCATCATAAATATGGGTCAAACGTGTTAAGCCACAGCTTTGCTTAGGCCCTAGCAATTTTGTATCTGAAAGCAGCTGAGTTCTCCCTTGATGAGGATTTAGGGTAATTCCAAGGATTCGTAGACTTGCAAATGCACAAACGAAACTTCTGTATTTACTGGCAATCATGGCTAAGTAGTAAATTCAGCCTGTGGCATTAATGCAATACAGTTTATTTGTCTCTAGAGCATAAAATCATCCTGCTGCAAGAGACAACTGGTTAGGACCTTTCCCTGGACAAGTGGCCAGAGCTTCCTGGCAATTGCTTCATAATGAATTATACTGCATCATCTGTCTACAAACCTCAACCTAGGAGCCATTAAGGAGAAATGAACCAAAAGCTGGCAACAGTGCAGTCGAAACACACAGAAGGGAAGCTGAAGCTCTGCTTGGCTGCGCCAGAAGGCGCTGATGATTCACAGAGTCTTATGGGGAAAAGGAAGTGGGTAATTTTTTTCACCAATACACACATGTTGGATTAATGTATCACAAAGGCGATTCCTTACCTGTGAAAAAATAGTGTTTATAAGTTGATCTCATGAATAAAATATTGGGATCTCATGAATAAGTGTTGGGATGGGGAATAGAACAGCTGCCTAACCATCAGTCCAAAATATATGTGTACACGTATGTATCTCCCCCTTCCCCAAGTTTGAGCTTTCTGATTGATAGGATAAGGTGTCCTGTAGACTGCTTTGAATACATGTGATTAGGGATGATGGAGTAATTGGCTTCAGTTCACATTTTAATACGAACATACCTTAGCTTGGCCTTCCTAAACTAATGTATGAACTGAAATGGAACTCTGCTCTGAAATTCGCAATTCTTCTAATTTTTTTAAATGCATAAAATGGGGAGATGCAACAATACATTGTAGCCAGGAAAATTCCTTGCAAAACTGTGCATATTCATACTCAAAAGGCTGATGAATTTTCATGTGGAACTTCTTTTGCACCACAACTTGTTGAAATATGACAAAATAATTGGAAAAATGAGAGACTGGGAGAAAGCAAGAGCTACTGATTCATAGATCCCTACATGTGTTCTGCATTCTGCCAATAACTATATATATATATGGTCGAGATACATTTCTTGGCAAGGCTATTTCCAAAAGGCATATTGAATATAAAGCAGGTACAATTCAGAAAATTCATTGAAAGTAATGAGTCAGCAACGCTTCCTTTGTATCCATCACAGTAATGCCCCCTTTCATGCATCACTAGTATTCGGGGGAGGGGGGCTCCATATACAGAAAGGGACAGTGGGGCCACATCAATGGTCGTGCTCACAAGGTCATGTGGCTTTGCTTGGCTGTGTCCCCAGGTTCCATGCAAGCATGGACATCTGAGCTGGGGAAGCCTTCCTGTATAGACCTCTGCACAGGACCTGTGTTGCCCCCAAAGGTGTGGGCATTGTGGGTGGGGGAAGAGACATGACCTCATGGGCAGGGGAAGTTGCATGCCCCCACCTGTCCCTTTTGATGCATGGTCTCACCTTCATGCAAGCAACGCATGCAGGGGGCTTAGTGGTGAGTACATACCAAAAAGGCTGCATGTGTGAAAAGGCAACCAGAAAGCAAGCAATGCAACTTTCTTGTCCCTTTTTGATTGTGGGCAGGTGACAAAACATTAAGCTGAAAGCTGGAAATAACAGGACTTGTGTCAAACTGTGTGTTTGTGTACTAATTAAAAAATGCAAGGTGAAGTTTACCTGCCTAAAAGCTAATTGTGCCTGTTAAATCTATGCTCGTTATAAGGCAGAAGGAATAAAGAATCTTAACCTCCCTTTCCACTCCCGGCTCCATTATAATCTTTGTTATCTGAAAAACCATTCCATGAAACTGGCAGGAATAGAGATTTTATGCTCTGCTCTATGCAGCCCCTCCTCTTTGCTTTCCCTCTTAGTGATATGTAATGAGTTGAAGGGGTTGGAAAGTTTTTCTTAGCCAAGCCAATATCCTATGAGTTATAAATGACATTTCATTCTCATATGCAGATTTCCTCCCCTTTGCCTAAGTGAATTATTTACAAGGTACAGCTTGTGGGCTCCAACAGTCAGCTGCCAGAGATTTACACCTACACTGAATCCCTTCTCTCCTGCTGAGAGAATATGAAGTTTTCCACTGCCCTTTAAGATCGGAACAGTGAGCAGAGAAGAACAGCTCTGCCTGAAACCTTCCCTGGGATGGGAGCTGGTGAGGCTTTGTTATAAGGAAGAGCGACAGGCTATCACTGAGCTGATAAGAACCCAGAATGGCCTGTTCTTTAATGGCTTAACTATAATAGGAAGCTGTTTTTCTCCCTTGCTCACCTAAGTTCATTTGCAAACAAAAGCAGCATAGGTAATATAAACAAATATACTTTCCTCTTTGCATTGCTAATACCAGAAGCATTTTTTACCTCACACTGGTAAAAAAAAAAAAAACCACACAAGGCGCTAACAGACAATTGTGTCAGTCAATATTGCCTAGAAAGGAAACTGCAGAGTGAGTCATAAAACAGAGAAAAGAATCTCTCCTGAAATGTGTAGGAATTGGGAAGGAAATTCCATGCAAAGTATTGCTGGGTGAAATTGTTGATTTTGGTTTATCTTGGTTTCTCATTTTTCCAGTCTTACGTTCAGTTCTTCACATTTCCGCACCAGTTTGTGATTTTATAACTATTTTCAAAAATCTTCATGAAATTTCATTAGCATTTTAATGTGAAATTCTCCCATTTTTACAAGTAATTTCACACATTTACATTTTTGCACTGCAGCTTCCCCCCAAAGTATAGTGCAATTTTTATATTATTATTTTACTAATATATGCATTGTTTTATCTACACATTACTTGGCTGGAGAACAAGCTTGCAAAATTCAAAGAAGTGCAAATTTCAAAGGATGGCTGTGTTTCAGTTTACATATTGTTTTGGAAAGGAAAAAATAGGTAGAGTCACTTTTAAGTGCAAACTGAATCAAATTTCTCTCCCCCTCCCATCCCTGCTGGAACAGAGGGCAAGACTTCAAGTAACTTTGTATGTGTCAGTTAACCAAGGATGAGGTTAGAATATAAGCATAAGGAGACTTCCTTTCATTTGACTACTTTGTGGTGAAACATTTGTTCACCCTGGGCACAAAGATGAGTTCTGGTGGTAACTGGGCAAATGAACCAGATGTCAGGAACTGGCTGGATGATGAAGAAGAGTGGTGTGAGGCACCAGCTGGGGAACCCCCCAATGGAACCCCGAGAGGAGGAAGGCTCAAAGCTGGGGAATTGGTGGTGGGACACTGAGGAGAGGTCAGAGGCAGAAGATTGGGTGGATTGGATGCTGAAGGGGCAACAGGATTTAGTGAGCAGGAAGAGCCAGTGACAGGGAGCAGTTCAGACTCCGAGGTTGAAGCAGAGGAGGGGGGAGGGTTAAGGAACTACTGAAGAAGCCAGGGGGTCTCCCCTTCCTGCTGCGACAAACTCCCCTCCCCCTGGTCTCCAAGAAAGTGCAGAGTAATGAAAAGAGTAGAACAGAGTTGAGCAGACACAGTTTAAGACTGCTTGGGAAATCTCCTGGAGGGGAGAAGCCCTAAGGGTAGTAGAAGGCCTTCAGTCCTGCCAACTGCTCCATAGGGGCAAGACCTACTGAGAACACTAGGCTGAGTTGTATTTTGTTTCCTTGAATAAAGACTTAACTTCATTGGCTTTGGAGATTTGCTTCCTTTCAGACTCCAGCCTTTACACCAGCTATTTCACCCTCAAATTATTCTGCCATTGCAACACCCAGTGCTGCCTCAATACAGCTGTATGCTTCTATTGCTGGGCTCTGTTGAAAACAACTTCTCCATGCAAACCAGGAAGTGACCTCTCCAGACAACGGAACGACTCTTCTTTTCTTATCTCTGTGGCTGCAATCTCCTGGGTTACATGGCCATAGTTGAATATACATAGGTACTCTGTCTGTTTCCCTCCCACACACGCATCTGTGTGGCCACCGGCACTGGCAACCCATGCTGTGCCACTGCCCCAGGTAAGCTGGCTGGGGCTGATGGGAGTTTGAGGCTGACAGCATCTGGGAGGCCACAGGTTCCCTGTCCCTGTCTTAGGCTGTCACTTCAATCTGTGAAACTTCTCTAACAGCTCAAAATGGCACAGAGAACCTCTCTGTTAGAATTTTAGTTCTTTTTAGAGATATTTCCACTTGCAAGTGTGTTTCCTTACTCAAAGACCACCTAAGGTACACAGCAACCATTTGAGCCCTTTCTCTGATGTTCTGTACATCATACAGTTGCTAACAACCTGTCAAAGTCATCCTGACACCAAACTGAGCAGCTGATGGTTTGGGTAACGTATTAGCAGAGATGAGAAAAGATAGTCCTCATTACTGTAATAAAACCAGCAGAGGCACACTGGGAATCAATTACTGATTTGTGACCTGTTGAACTAAACCTCAGTCAAATAGAGGAGTGCACAAGGCTTCCTGCATTATCCAATGATTTAGGATGGAGGGCTGTCTGAAGGCTTGCGAGAAGACATGGCAAACGTTTCCTTAAATTGTAGCTTACTTAATTACCTTGTTCCTGAGCACAAAGATCAAATTGAGCAACGTAAGGTAGCTAAAGCACTTGCGCCAGTGAGACATGAAAGGGAAATAATTAACACCCTATACAAGAAGTATGTTCAAGGATAAGACATCTCCTGACAAAAGACAAGGAGATCCAAAGTTAAGGCATACTCTGTGTCCTTGACTGAAAACATGTGTTTGTAGTGGTCTGAACAAACACACACGCTCGGCCCACTGGATTAACTAGATGACCCAAGATAAGGAAGGCACAGGAAGGAAGAAGCCATTATTCAAATCACAACAATATATAAAGCAGAAGCATTCCACCACGTTAAAATCGTGATATGTAAACTGGATAATGAGACATGTGAGAAATGTCTAGGGTTATTTGCTTATTTAGGGAGCTAGTGGGGGTCCCATCCCCCACAAAGTAGAGGCAAAAAACTCTGGCACTGTTCCACCAGTCCTGTTCAATGGACAGTGGGGGGGGGAGGCAAAATGGGCACACGGGTATCAGGGGAGAATGTGGAGCCACAGGATCATAAGCCCCAAACATGCCCCCCAAATATTCCTGAGAAGTGGCATGGTTAGTTTATTCCCATTGTGGCCACCACCGTATGATTGCACTGCAAATATGTGTGTTATGTATATGTATAGGCAGTGCTTTTTTTTTCTTAAAAATGTTTAGGGGTACTCTGATTTTGACTCAATAAAATCACCATTTTATAGTTCAAATCAGGAAAAATAAATACAGTAAATGGACAAAAGTACAAAGATTCACAAAATGTTTAGGGGTATGCTTACCCCTGCGTACCCCCAGAAAAAAAACACTGTGTATAGGTACAGTTATAGGTATATACAGTAAAAAGCTATGCTATATTTTGTTAAACAAATATTTCAACAGATCCAATGTTATCATATTGAACGAGGGAGGGGTGTATATATATGCAGTAGTCAGTAAGAATGATGGAGGCATGGTAAATGACAAAACTAATTAACTGGGAGCACTGAGTATTATTGGAAGAAATATATTGTTCTGCCAGTGTCAGCTTGGTTTTATTGCAACTGGGACATGGCTGAACAGAGTGACAAAGCCCTGCTGATCACACGGCCATTGTGGAATATGTGGTTTTCTGCTTTTCTCAGTCACAGGTCCATCAACAGGGGAACTTTGGTTCACACTCCTGTCAGTGACATCTGTGCTGGTTTGGTCACGTCCACAGAATGGAAGATGGCAAGGTCCCAAAAGATGTGCTCTACGAGGATCTGGCTTAAGGCACCAGGCCCGTTGGCAGACCAACTCTGCATTACAAAGATGCCTGAAAACAAGACATGAAGGTTGGCAACATCAACCCCGCCTTGTGGAAATCCCCTGCTGACGACTGTAGCGCCTGGAGACATGCAGTCAGGTTGTGTATCCACAGTAGTGACTAAAGGAGGAATGACTGTTGAGAGGAGAACAGCGAAAATAAAATAATAATGATAATGATAATGATAATGATAATATTTATACCCTGCCCATCTGGCTGGGTTTCCCCAGCCACTCTGGGCGGCTTCCAACAGGATATTAAAAACACAATAAAAGATCAAACATTAAAAAGTTTCCTAAACAGATGTCTTCTAAAAGTCTGATAGTTGTTTATTTCCTTGACATCTGCTGGGAGGGCATTCCACAGGGTGGGCGCCACTGCCGAGAAGGCCCTCTGCCTGGTTCCCTGTTACCTCAATTCTCGCAGTGAGGGAATCGCCAGAAGGCCCTCGGAGCTGGACCTCAGTATTCGGGCAGAAAATGGGGGTGGAGACGCTCCTTCAGGTATACTGGCCCGAGGCCGTTTAGGGCTTTAAATGTCAGCCCCAACACTTTGAATTGTACTTGGAAACATACTGGGAGCCAATGTAGTTCTTTCAGGACCAGTGTTACAGTATATGGTCTCAGAGGCCACTCCCAGTCACCAGTATAGCTGCTGCATTCTGGATTAATTGTAGTTTCCCGGTCACCTTCAAAGGTAGCCCCACGTAGAGTGCATTGCAGTAGTCCAAGCGGGAGATAACCAGAGCCTGCACCACTCTGGCGAGGCAGTCCGCAGGCAGATCTCAGCCTACGCACCAGATGGAGATGGTAAACAGCTGCCCTGGACACAGAATTTACCTGCCCCTCCATGGACAGCTGAGAGTCCAAAATGACTCCCAGGCTGTGCATCTGGTCCATCAAGGGCACAGTTACCCCATTCAGGACCAGGGAAAAGAAATGCCATGGTGCATCTGCAGCAGCACAACTGGGCACCTTCATCTGCCCCAGCTGCAACAAAACATATCTCTCTCCTATCAGTCTCTACAGCGACAGCAGGCGCTATAACTCTCCAACTGTTTGACTTCACCTCCAAACGCACACTCTTTCATTGTCTCCTGAAATAGATGGATGTCAACATTGGCTCTTATAATTCCAAGGATCTCTGCTTCCCTAAAAAGCCTGAGTATGTTCCTAACCCCCATTATTGTGTGGAGATGCAAGAAGAATGATAAATATTTTTACTAATAATTTTTACTAAGACCGTTGTTTTAAAGTTCCAGTTATGTGCTTTTCTTTCCTTAAAAGGTAGATCTTTTGGAATAATAATACTATAGAATGATAACAATGAGCTCATTAACTGTGTCTTGGCACCTGACATACCCATGAAGATTATATGAAAATTATGCAAACTCCATGTATTTAAAACACACAAATTAATTGTGGCCCTCTGGCTCATGACACATTTCTCATTAGGTTCTCTGTACTGAACAACTTGTCCAGTCCTATTTTAGACAATGGAATAAATCACAGAATGTCAAAGAGCTGGTGCTTTATTTATGCTCTCAATACTGAGCTACAAATCATCTTTGAGACTGGCAAATCACAGGAAATTGATTCCATTTTATTCTGAACGTTTCAATGACAATATGCAGAGTCAATCAGAAAGGATAGCAAAATCTCAGAATGTACCATCAATATAAAAACACTAATTGTAAATGTTTTAATATAAACAGCAGCATTCGGCTTTTCCTGTCAGCTGCTGTTAATTAAACCAACTTTATCGAAAGTAAAGTAAAATACAGGGTGGTGATGGTGCAAATCTATCATTTAAGACATCGACAATTTTCAGTAAAATGTTCCTCTCAGAGAAGTTTGAAGACTGAGTGTCACATTTTTAGGAAGAGGCATATGGTTATCTACTATAGTTTTTGGAAACATTGTTTGACCATTTTTTTCTTTGTTCTCTAAAAGTTTGATGGCCGCTCAATGTATCATTGCCAAACATTGCGCAAGAATTCCTGAGGTGGGGGGGCAGTGATCTCTGTTGATGTTTGTATGCCAGCTGCCATTTTGGTTCAAGATGGTGGACCAAAATGTCACTTTGGCATGCCTGTTTTTCGGCATAGAGTCAACCACCTCTAGATATATTGTTGCCAGACTTGGCACAAGAGTTCCTGAGGTGGTGGAGGCAGACTTCATAAACATTTGGATGCCAGGCACTATTTTTAATCAAGATGGCAAACTGAAACATCATTTTTGTGCGACTTTGCCCATTCTTTGGCATAGGTTTGGTTGTCTCATGAGATATTGTTGCCAAACTTGGCATCTGAACAGAGCGAGTCTTTGTTAAAGTTTGGATGAAGGCAGAATTCCGAATCAACATGGAGGACCAAAACATGATTTTTGATGTGACAGATCCAACCCACAAGTTACACTATCCATTTCAAAGTTATAATTATTATTATTTTTTGGTTTCTTAAAATTCCCAGGCAATGCTGGACACTCCCCACTAATATAAAATAATATAAAGTATAGAAACGTACAAAGCTGCCTTGTCCAAGTCAGACCCTTAGTCCATCTAGGTCAGTGTTTTAAGTCCATCTAGTTCCACCACTGAGCCCGTCCACTGTAATATAACTGCTGTCCCCACTTTATTCAAAAGCAAGCTTGATACTGCTTGATCTGGATGCATTAAAACAGAAGCTGACACTCTTTCTCCCATAAAGACCAAACAGCAGTGGTGGTGTGGGTCAGTTGCCAGAGCTCGCAGGTGGTATAGTTGGGGGTGGATAGAGCCTTGACTGGCTGAGGAATACATCATTCACACACACATTCTCACTCTTGTGGGGAGGGTGTATGTGGGAAGGGGGCCTGGCTGGCTTTGCTATTTGGTCAAATAAAGAGCCTCTGCAGTACTCAAAGGCTCCTCATCGGATGTGTAGTAGTTCCTCAGTAGAGACATTGGTGGGACAAGGGCTCCCTGTGGGTGAGATCCACAGGTATAAGAGGTCTTACCAGATTTCTCCTAGAGCTTACAACTTCTGCAAAGAAACATTTTCCTACAAAGTGCCATATGGTGATCTGGGGCAATATCACGCCAGCACATACTCACCAGGTATCTCACATAGAAATGCAGCAACACTGTGCCATCAAAGCCTGACTTCATTATGTATGATGCCAGTACACTCTCTCTCTCTCTCTCTCTCTCTCTCTCTCTCTCTCTCTCTCACACACACACACACACACATATGAACAAGGATTTCACCTGCTTGAACTGAAATAATGGGGAAAGGGAAAGAGCTCCAAAACACCTCCATTATTTATTTCCTATGTGGTGGCTTACAGGCTTGCCTCAGATGCCATCAAAGACACACCTAATGTCAACATCACCTCCTAGAGGATTGATCCTTTGGAGCATTCGGCACTGCAAATTTGTTCTGATCAGAAAGGCCAGATGTCACAAGCTGAACAGTTTGTTTGATGCTGAGCCACTGGTATGTGTTGCTTCCTTCGCGACTGCCCTGCCCTTATGGTAACTGCTATGATTCATTGGATTTTATATCATTCCAACTGCCAGGCTCCAGGGAGTCTCAGCGGCATGATTTTCTGACATAAGAAAGGCCAATGAGAAACAACACACAGCCAAGAATTGTGCTTCACAATGGAGGTTCTTCATTAATTCTCCATAGTGGTAGCCAAACAGTTCCCATCACCACAGCAGTCATAAGATAATTCACAGTTTTCAGAAAACATTCCATTTTGCCTCTTTATTCCTACACAGCAGGTTTCCATTTATTATTAAAGACACAATCCTCATCTTAAATTGTAGAAATTAAGAGTAGGAAAGCTCTATTAATTTATTCTATCAGAATTTTCCATTTGCATAAGGCTAACAAACCTGTTCTCTTCACCACTTAAGGATTTAATACATACATGGGGCTGACTGATGCACGCACACACACACGCACGCACGCACACACATATGTATGTATGTTCATCATGTATACAATAGCTTGGAGAAAGAATCAGGCTGTTTATCTACCACACCTTTCTGCAGCTACCATTATGGAGAAGGAAAAATCACTCAAAAATCAGGCACTACTCACCATTTATTAATAGCCATGCTCATTCTAACTGTTTTTGGTCCAAAGCCAGTCCAAAGACAATGAATGGAATGTTTTCCATTCCTTCCTTTTCCATGCAGACTATTTCCTATTTCATTATTGGACCAGTCCTATCAATACTTACTGCTAATTGCACTTGGAGTGGAACATACCTCCTCACACCTCTTCAATAAGAGAGCTTCTAGAAACAGACACAGCAATCACTGAAAGAGACTGTCTTATGATAGCAGGATAGGCCGTAGTTAAGTGGTAGAGAATCCGCTTTGCATACAAAAGGTTCCAGCTTCAATGCCCAGCATCTCCAGGCCTTGAATGCCACAAGATACCAAGTCTCTCAATAGTCCCCTGATACCCTCAACCTCCTTTAGGATACAATTCCAGAGGGAAAGCTGCCCGTGATATTGAATGCTCTCAACAAACCATCTGTTAGGATGGATGGCTAGATAGAAGGATGGAATTAATGTATCATTGACTTCAAATCTTCTGCCTTTTAAATTACCAGTTTTATAAGACTGAAATAGAGAATTCTGCTTCTTGGACCAAACTAGGTATTAGCATCACTTAAGATAAACATCAGTTGCAATTTATCTGTTAATGTGTACAGCAGTCCCTTTGCCAGAATTAACAAACCACAGGCCTGGTTTGAAATGCACAATCTCTCCATTCAGGGGAGGGAAAGGTGGTTGTTATGAATGTCATTCACTTTATCGTACAAAATCCTTACCATAGGATGAAGGAAGGCATTCCTGTCACATTTGCCAATAGTTCTCTAAACCTTTATTTTGCAAAGCCCATCTGAAAACATATTCCACCGGATCCCTTCACGTGGAAGATCTGGGACATTGAGTACCTTCATTCCAGGCAACGTAAAATAGGAAGGAAAACTGCATTTTACCCTTCAGTGGTGATAGACCAACAGACACTAGCTGAATAACAAGCCCTAACGTGCAATTGTTACTGACTATAAATGGAAGTACTTGAAGAATTCTTTTTATTGATCTCTCTTTGCTTGTGCTATTCCATTCTGTGGTATAGATTCACAGCATATCTCTTTGGTGTATAGTAATATAGTTTCTGTTTAGAGACATGGAAGAGGGATATAGTGATAGTTGGTAAGACTAGCCATTAACTCGAGGGGGGGGGGGAATCACAGGGTCTTTGTGGAATACTATCACTATGTTAGACCCCAGTATAAGAAGCAGCAGAGTTCCCCACAAGACTTCAGTAATGGGCTCCGGGCAATGTTATAGTTTCTGAATAGTGGCCAAGAATGAATTTTAATTCTACGGCAAGTGTATAAAATAAGGAGCAATCCTTTTTATTATATATTACCTCCCCAGTCATTATGAAATCATTTGGTATTCACTGTGATCACACTAATCATTAATGTACTCATTTGGCATGCATATGACTGCCTTATGCACTTCCATAGAAATTCCATTGTAATTAAGCATTAGTTAATGTTAACAGTAATGGACATTTAAAGTAAAGTGTGACCAGCTAGGGTCACTAGCAGCAGACAATCAATTTATTCAAGTATTGCGGACATTAAACAAGCTCCTGTCACTTCAGAAAGCCACCGAAAGGTTAGTAGAAGCTGCACAGGAAATATGGTTACTTTACAGGAGTGTTGCCGGCTTATCTTTTCTGCCTCCATAAAAGCAAGACCATGGTTTATGAATTAAGTATGAATTTACCGATGGCACAGCCA
This sequence comes from Podarcis vaucheri, assembly GCF_965113315.1. Classification (NCBI taxonomy): domain Eukaryota; kingdom Metazoa; phylum Chordata; class Lepidosauria; order Squamata; family Lacertidae; genus Podarcis; species Podarcis vaucheri. The sequence goes on from NC_138766.1 coordinate 38,826,159, forward strand.
CCTGTTGATGGTAAGCTTGTACTTGCAGTAACTTTTAAACAAAACTAATAATAATCCATCTAGGTGAGGGCAGACAATGCAGGGCAGGTGAGGGAAGAACAACAATCCCTAACGGCTGGAATCAAAAAGGATCCCAGGTACTCGATATAGGAAGCACACTGCCAGTCAGAGTAGACAATACTGGCATAGGCTGATTCAGGGAAGCCAGCAAATTTGACACACAGGCAACCAGTTCCTTGCAAAAGGCATGCATAATTAGGAAAGAGGTGGTGTAAGGGCAGAGTTCTCCCTCAAGAGCCTCCTTTCTGTCCAGCCTTTAACTTGTTAAAAAAGGGAGAGGGGTTGACAATTGCCGTATGAAATGCTCAGTTCAGTTTTCAAAGCACTCCAACGGGCACGTCCCACTGAAGTACACAGGTTCAAAAGACAAAGTACTACACCAAAACTAAGACTTGCAGAGGCAGCAAATGTTTCAGGATGGATGCACCAATCTCTGTTAGATTGTAAACCTGTCTGACTTCACAAATCATGCTGTTATGCCAATGTTCAGTGATGTTATTCTCCTGTTTTGGAGAGTCACACCAATGCACACGTTAAGAACCCAGATGCTTGATTACCTTATTTATTGATTACTTTACCTTATGTGAAAGAATAAAAGATTGCATTTCATGTGTCACAAAAGCCTTTCAAATAGGGGAGTGCATTCTCTTCAGGTTAGGGTGAGAGCTCTTGAGGCAAGACAGACTTCTTTCCAGATGCCTTGGGCGTTCAATGTGAAGAATAAGAAATGTCTTGCTTTTAAAAACAACAAAGAGTCTTGCGGCACTAAATTTATTATGACATAAGCTTTCATGGGCTACGCTTCATGCATCTGATGACGTGGACTGTAGTGCATGAAAGCTGATGCCATAATAAATGTGTTAATCTTTAATGTGCTACAAGACCCTTTGTTGCTTTGTTGCAACAGGCCAACACAGCTACCCTCTAGAAATTCTTGCTTTTAATTATTTTCATTCTTGAGCTTCACTCTCATCTGTGTCCCATCTTATTTTCACTGCTCTTCTGCTACTAATTTTTCAGTTGCGTGTCGGCAGTGCAATTCTGTGAATGCCGACTCAGATGTAAGTCTTGTTTTGTTTGGGGATCAGAGAGTGATTTTATTTGGTTCACATTTAAAGCCAAATCTATCCAATTCACCCTTTCCAAATTAGTATGAGAACTGAAAAACAGCCCTCCATCGAAATTTTCACTTCTTCGAATTGTGCAATGCACTTTTCCAACCAAAACAATGTTTGCAAAAATGCATGTATTAGGTAAAAGTATGAATAAAAATGATTAGGTTGGTGAAAATAATGTTTTAAAAAATGCTTTGCGTTAGGAAAAAATGCTTGCAAAATGTGTACATTAGTCAAAATGGCTTACAAAAATGTGTTTATTGGGTCAAATTTGTACTAAAATGTTGAATCATTTTCTGTTTTGTTTTATAATCACAATTTGCTGATGTGGAGAACTAAATTTAAGATTGGAAAAAATGAGAAACTCAGAGAAACTGAAATTGACAGATCCTTTCATCTCTATGCTCAGGTATGGAACTTACTCCCAGGTCTGGGATTGCAGCCTGGATTTCTGTATTTAATCCTTGCCTCTGTCTGCTTTCCCTGGATGCCCTGTACCACTGGAATAATCTTTCTTTAACTTTTATAGTTACAGAAAACCAAGATTACTTATAGGAAATTAACATAACAACAACGGTGCATTTCCATATACATGAATTCTCACTGAGAAATTATTTTCATTAATTCTAATTGAAAAGGCTTAATATTGACCCAAGCAAAATAATTATATGACAACACTTATGATCACCTTGATATACAGAAGTGAAAATTGAAAGCCTGCAGGACACATAACTCACAGGAGCACAAGAGCCTGGAATATTTATGTAGTGCCAATCAAAAGCAAGCAATTCTACAAAAATATGGAGAAAGGGGCAAAAATACAGCTATAGACATGACAAAGAACAAGAAATCAAAACCTGCTAGAAGATCAAGTGTAGAGAAGTGAGTCATGATGAAATTGCTGGATGGCTTCCTAACATACACGCTACAAGTAGTAGAATCAATGATTCAGAAAAGGAAAAATACAAACGGAAGACAAGGTCACTAAAGCTACATATAAGTTCCAATAAGGAGTAATTTTAGAATTGTTATGAGAAAGTTTTTAAAAGTATGTCCAAAAAGCTAGACATTTCCTTCCATCACATTTCTCAGGATCCCAAAGGTCCACCAAGTTTTGTATGCCATGGTAACATATGCTCAACATCTATTATAACACTGAAAAATTGAGAGTGAAAATAATGTGTCTTGGAAGCTCAAGACCGGAACCACCTACAAAGCAGTGCCACCTACCCCTAACTCGGAGAGAAGGACACCATGGTCAATAGTATTGAATGTTGCTGAGAGAGCGAGGAGAATTCACAAAGGCACATTTCCCCTGTCCCTCTCGCAACATACATATTCATACAACAGACTTATAATCATACCAAAGCAGTTTCTGTGTCAAAATTGGGCCATACCCCAATTAAAGTGAATCTAGAAAATCAGTTTCCTCTGAGAACTCCTGGATCTGGTCTGCAACCACCCACTCAAGAATCTAGCCCAAGAAGGGGAGACTGACAACTGGCCAGTAATTACTTGAAGTCTGCAGTTTGTCTTGCTGAATAAGACACACACCAAAAGACCTCCTGACCTCCAGAGGCTTCTTATAAAATTACAGGTGAATGACTGACACTCCCCCAATGAATCAGCAAGGGGACTAGTGGTATGAAAAAGCAGCAGCAGTAGCAGCAGCAGCAGCGACAATATTGCTAACAGCAGGCAGAGATGGGCAGGTCGCTCTAATTCTGTCTTGTTTCAGTTTGTTTGGCAATCAAGTATAAGGTGTGTTCCATTCCATTTTTAAAGAATGCACAAAAGTTAGCATTTAAATTGTAGATATGTGTCAGGGAACTCCCATCAGCTCAGGGGGGGGAGGGGAAAAGCCGGATGGATTACAGAGAGCCCCCAAAGATCGTGGAAAGCAGCTCCTCCTCTGCGGGGGAGAGTAACCACGCCTCCAGTGGAGAGGAGATACAGGGCTCGGAAGAGGTGAGGCGGTGCCAGGACACCTTGCCTGAGGAGAGAGGTCCCCCATTACCCAGGCCTTCCTTGCGCTGTGGGCTTCCACGCAGAGAGGGGAGGCGCAGACTGGGCGTCAAGAAACTACTCTGCTAGGGAAGGTTTAAGGACCGCCCACTCACAGATTCTGCCAGTGAATGAACAAGACACGGAACAGAGGCGCTCTGCATTTTAACAGTATTTCTCACCAATAAGAAACCTTTAAAACAGACTATTGAAGCATATTGCCTGATTGCTCTCGAGCAACCAACCAATACTTCTAACAGTATGTTTATCCATTTCCTCTGAAATATTTATTTTCCCTGCATTTTCTGAAAAATACACCTTTTGTATGCATTTCTACCATAAAGTGAGTATTTTTGTGCACAACTTTTGTGCACTGAAACTGCATGACAAAATCAGACAAAGCAGGGAACCAAACTGGGAGTTGGAAGTTTCAAATTGTGTCTGTCCACTGCAAAAAAATGTGGAGCATCCCTAAAGGCAGGAGAGGAGCTAGAAATCTTTTTCACTGCAAGGTTCATTTACAGGCAATGGGAAATTAGGCAGAGGCCCCTGTACTCATTCTTCACACACAACACCACATACACTGCTGGCACTCTCCTTTCTTTTGTAGTGAAGAATCATGGGAATCTGACATTTACAAAGGATGCCTATTTAATACGCAATGGACACTAAAGCAATTGTCAAGTCATGAATGAACTGGACCTTAGGATGGAGTTTAGGATCCATTGCAATTCTACAGGAAGCAGAGTTCTAGCCTTCATGTAAAAAATACACGAAGTTACTGATGAGCACCATTACGAGAACAGCCTCTTACAGAAAGAAAAAATTATGAAACTATGTTGTGTTATGAGGTTCGTAAAAAGGATGTTTAAAGAAGCTACCGTGTAACAAAAGTAGGGTGAATGACGAGAAACAAAAGCTATCTTTCATCAGCTATTGTTTGTTACCTTTCTTTTTGCTTTGTGCTTAGGTATTTAAGTCTAAATTGTTTACTTTGTAATATTGGATTTATTCTGTGTTTGCTAAATTGTTGGTGTTTGTCTTTTTTGATATGTTTTGCAAACTGTTCTCTCCCTCAACCTCCACCCCCTCCTCATGTTTTGGGTTTGATAATACATGGATACTTGCTGTAAGCTGCTTAGAATGCTCCATAGGAGCACCACATGGTGGGTGCTTAACAATTGCATCATCTAGCAAACAGTGATCTTACAGCTGCCATCTTTTTCAGTGTGGCTTGGACAGCAGCAATTCTATTTGGGCTGCACCCTAGAATATCATCTGGCCTATTGAAGTCAACTGTTTTGTCCTCCACCTATTCCCTGGCACCCTCTAGGAAACTGATAGTGTTTCTTAATACTTCCATTGAAAATTTGTGTACTGCTGAGCATCTATTCTTCCAAGAAAGGCTGCTTTTAAAAAATATGAGAGGAATACTTAGAATCATAGAATCATAGAGTTGGAAGATACCACAAGGGCCATCGAGTCCAACCCCCTGCCAAGCAGGAAACACCATCAGAGCACTCCTGACATATGGTTGTCAAGCCTCTGCTTAAAGACCTCCAAAAAAGGAGACTCCACCACACTCCTTGGCAGCAAATTCCACTGTCGAACAGCTCTTACTGTCAGGAAGTTCTTCCTAATATATTGCTTTAAATCTTTGTGTATGATTCAGTTTAATCTGTACTTCTGATAATGACATTCCCACATTTCTTCATAATGAGTCACAAGTAAACATGACATTTCTGCAATGAGATCCAGATATGCAATGGGACCAAAGATTAAAACTAAGCCATTTTAATATTTTAATTATTCAGCTAGGGTTGGTTCCCAGGATCTGGTTTCAACAGTACTCAGGATAAAACAAATAATTTGTAACTAATAATTTAATAAAGCAGACCACTCATTTTCCTTATAAATTGTCTGTAGGCAGTTTATTATTTGATTTAGCTTTATTTTAAATTACTTTCATACCTTTTCCTCCATAATTTTCTTCATTAACATCATATTCAGTATTTGAAACCCAGAAGACAGTGCGATTGCAAACTGCATTGTTTTCATTTCCCATTTATTGATCAGTACCATTCTGGAACTTGAATAGGTCTACTTATGGGTTTAAAAGTTAGTTACTACAAACATTATCCTAGACTTCAGTAAAGAGTGCAGCTTCAGTGAATATACACAACAGTTCACTCATTCCCTAGGTTATTCATGTAAGAAGAAATTGTGGCTCTCCAGATTTTGATGGACTCCAGCTCCCATCAGCCTCAGCCAGAATAGCCCATTGACAAGGATAACGGGGCTTGTAGTCTGACATCACCTGGATCACCTAATATAACATAATATAATATCACCGTGGCGCTGTGGTCTAAACCACAGAGCCTAGGGCTTGCCGATCAGAAGGTCGGCAGTTCGAATCCCCGCAACGGGGTGAGCTCCCATTGCTCGGTCCCAGCTCCTGCCCACCTAGCAGTCTGAAAGCACGCCAAGTGCAAGTAGATAAATAGGTACCACTCCGGCGGGAAGGTAAACGGCATTTCCGTGCACTGCTCTGGTTCGCCAGAAGTGGCTTAGTCATGCTGGCCACATGACCCAGAAGCTGTCTGCGGACAAACGTTGGCTCCCTTGGCCTATAGGGCGAGATTAGCGCGGAACCTCAGTGTCGTCCACGACTGGACCTAATGGTCAGGGGTACCTTTACCTTTAATATAACATAAAACGGGAATTCAAACCCATTTTAAACAGCCAAGCCTGCTACAAACCTCCCATGTAATATTAAGTCAGCAGAAGAAAACACCTCTGTTTTATCTATTCTTCATTGTTTCTATTTTGTACTATGCCACCTAGAGGCTTTTATACAAACCTAGCTTCACTAGAGCAGGAGCACGTTGAAAGTCATTCTCCAACCCTCAAATACAGTCTTGCAGCATGATGTCCTCTGCCAGTACAGCGAGTACAGTTTTTCTTCATTCTTATAGCACTAAAATTCATTTCAGCAGTTGCAGGATCTGGGGCATCTGCTTACCCATCCACAGGAAATATCCCTCCAGCACCTATAGCTTTATCTCCCAACTGTGATTGGTAGATAAAACTCTCTGTGTGCTTTTTAGACAGCAATTGCTAAAGAGAAGATGGAGCACATTATCTCCTGACAGAGAGCACAACCAAGAAGGCCCTCTGCCTAGTTCCCTGTAACTTCACTTCTTGCCAGTGAGAGAACCACCAGAAGGCCCTCAGAGCTGGACCTCAGTGTCCGAATAATGATAATTTTATTATTTATATATTAACCTGTTATTAATGAATAACATTCAGTGGGTAAAACAAATGTACGTGGGGATGCAGCTCTGCAAGAACAGGCTCCACTCCCTCCCACCCCAATTTAGCAAGTTTATTTAAGTATGTGTAGTACTGGGCATCTCAGTTTAAGACAAAAATATTGCCCAAGTGGAACATGTCCAGAGAAAGTTAACAAACATGGAGATGAGCCTGGAAGTCTTGTGAGGAAAGGCCGAAGGAGTTGGGAACAGTTTAGCTTGGATAAGAGATGATTAAGAGGCAATATGACAACAATCTTCAAATATTTGATGAGCTGTCACATGGATGATGGAGCATATTAGTCTTCTTGTCCTCTAAGCAGTAGGATCTGACCCAGTGGACTCATATTAGAAGGGGGTTTCAGCTAAAAATTAAGAACTTTCTGGTGGTACCAGCTGCTTGACAATTGGAAATTGCATACATTATGCAAAAGTGCGCTATGCTAAATTGCAACCTGAAGAACAATATCCCTAGACCTCTTGATACTACTATGAATAGCTAGCTGCACATGAAGTTCAAAATGCTCCCTTTCATGCAGAGTGCATAAGGGCGATTCAAATGTTATGTAAATCATGTTATGATTGCTGGTATCTGAAAGAGTGAAAGCCACATCATCAGTTTTCAGTTTCCACAGTATATATCACTGCAGATCATTCCTATCGGCCCAATTTTTTTTCCATAAGGGAAGCCAAGCTGGGACGGGAAAAGTCTGTCATAAGCTGGCTCTCACTGTCGTTAGGTATTATCACTAAATGTTAATGTTTAGCTGTGTGCAAATAAAATCTCATTCATTGTCTGTAAGAGTTTCATAAGAAATTTGCAAATTGCACTTTGTCTGAGCTTCAGCATACAGTGAAGCTCTGCATTTAAAGTCGGTGTTTGATTGGCATTTTAAACTGTTGCACAGCTTCATTGGGAGGATGTACAGCTTAAGATCTTGAAGGTCCCAGCACAGTCATGTAACATAACGTTGAGTCATGCATATAGACATAGGATTTAAAAGAAAAAGAAAATTCTCCAAATGATAAGTAATGAGGAGAGTTAAGGAAGAGATTCCACTGTGACTCTCTTATCTAAGAAGTGTCATTATAAGCCTGATGGAACGCCAGGAAAGAAAATACTGTGTTACCTCTGGTTCATTAGTTGTCCTCTCTCACATCAAGGAACATTTTAAGTTTCACCTTCATATTCTTCTATGCTTTTCTTCTCACAGAAGTCACTATGGGAAATGGGAGGAGGCAGCAATATCTAGTTCTTAGCCTATTATATTCAAATTCCAACTAATCTCAGTGATGGCCATTAGCAACTAAGTCTTTGTGCTTCTACTAGGAAACAAAAGGAGGAATAAGCCTAACCATGTTTGTCCTTATAATTATAAACTATCATTCGCCCCACTTTTTAATAGCCACCTTTCCTGCTAGTAATGAGTACCTCCATCAGGGTTTGCTTACACCTTGGTACAGCTTTAGTGTGCATATGCTTCTCAAGAGATAGTAAAGTGTCTTTCTACTTCTTGACAGTACTTGCTAAAGCCTGTATATTTATTCAAAACATCAAACTGGGTGGTCTGGAAAATGGACTGCAAAACCACAGGCACGTCTGAATCACTAAAGTTTGTAGGATATATTGCACACACACCACAGAAAGAGGGGGGGGGGGAGATCAAGTTTGCCTTGAATATATTCTGTAATAAAGAGGAGATACAAGACTGAACTGCAATGTCTGCTCTTTGGGACCAATCAAATTTCAGAACTGTATAGGAAAAAGTAAAATTTCAATTTCATTTCAATTTATTTTTACTGAACAATATGTCAGTCATTTTTTAAAAAATAACTTAGTATGTAATGGGCCATTCCAAACTGGGAGAAGGAAAATATAAAACACCTTCCAATACTTCAATCCCCTGAATTAGTTGACGTCCCAATACTACAATCCCCTGAGGATACACAGTGAGAAGGACAACATGATCATGGTTTTCTTCCACTCTTTTCCAATCCAAAGAACACCTATTTTGACTACAGAAGTTAGCAAGTCGAAGTTAGAAATGGAGTTGATTTGCCCAGTGTTCTGTAAGTAAAGTCAAATTCAACAGCAATGGAGTAGGCAGCTTGAAACCCCAAATGTGGCCTTCCGACTAATTTCATGTGGGTAAGGAGGAGAGAGAAAGAGAGAAGGTGGGAGGGGCGAAACATGAAACCTAACCCCTAAAATAGATGGAACAATAGAAGAAGAATCACACCAGACCTCTAGTAATAGTGAACTGTCCCTCCACTAGCAGGAAGGAGGAGGATAAGGGGTGGAGGGAGAGAGTAGGATGTTCAAAACAAGAGAGAAAAGGGGTGGAAGGAAGAAATGGGACTAGCCCCTTCCACTGCAATCCCACCCACATGTTGCCCTCAAGGGACTATGATCCTCAACAGGAAAGAAAGCCAAGGTTTTCCATCACTGCTTGCTGATGGGGAAAGTATTTTTGTATCATTTTGGGTTTCATGAGCGGGGAAAGCAAAAAATACATTTTTCTTTCCCACTCTCCAGAAACCTTTCCCAGATACACAATAAATGAACATAAAGTGCTCATGTTCAGGGCAGAACTAGCCAACCCTGGAGAGAGGCTGCAGAAGGATGAGAAAGAATATTTTGTCTTTTTTCTTTTCCCCTTCCTGTGAGTCTAGCACATACTCTTGCAAGTCCAGAATAGCACTAGGCTTCTGTTCCAGACTGGCCAGAACCTTGAATAGGAGCATTCCTGTTAGGAACTGGGATATCTTGCTGTATGTCACCAGTTCTTAATTAGTTATTTTGAAACTTACATCAGTTTTTACCCAGCACCAGTGCAACAAGGGGACATGACAGGATGAAGTATAGAATTAAGCACCACATATGTTGCAGCAGAGCAGCTACATTTTTGAACTGATTATTCTCCCCCTTCTACCTTCACTTGGCAGTCGTTCCAAATTTGATTGTGCTATGAGTGTTTGTTAAAAATACAGGACACAAAGGCAGTATCACTTAGCAAATACCCCATATACTTCCACACCAACATTTGTCTCCTAGTTACAGCAAGGGTAATATCATCAGCGCCAAGCAACCTAGATGGGAATTATCAATCGGTTACCAAGAAACCTAATGATTTCATCAATAATATTTTACCAGTACCAAAGGTCATTTGGAGAACTAATGCCACACAAACTGCGCCCTTCCAAAGTGGGTGATCTGATGGCAGCTGTTAAGGGTCAACACTTCTTTCCTCATTTCTTTAATTGATACTTCCAAATGAGTATTAATTGAGCCGCAATGAGAAGTGTGTCGTTTGACAGCGCCAGTGACAGGATGGAAGTGTCATTTGCAGAGCCACCGCTAACACCCTCAAAGCGTTAATTCCATTTTATGTCTTTCACATTTAATAGCAAATTTGCCATTTAATCTTTAAGACAGAAGTTACTTATTCTCAATCTACCTCTCACTTGCACTGATATAATCTCATGCCACTCAGACTGGCCTGTGGCATGAAGCACGTCACACTTTCAAATCAGGTCCATTTTTTCATTAGCTCATATCCTTCCTGAGATGCCCTCCTTTACAGATGGCTGATCAGCAATCAACACTAGTTTGTTTCAATCAGAAAAGCAGCCGTAACTTCTCATTTGAAAACTGTTCCTGGAGAAGCTCATTCGTTAAAGACATAAAGCTGGCACTGGGGAAACAATGACTGTAACAACTGATTCCCCCCCCCCCTTTCTTTCTTTTAACCCACATACCCAGAAGAGATGCCGGTTTCTCTGAAGGGAACGCAGTGGATGTAGCCTACCTTGATTTCAGCAAGGCATTTGACAAGGTGCCCCATGATATTCTTGTAAAGAAGCTGGTAAAATGCGGTCTTGACTATGCTACCACTCAGTGGATTTATAACTGGCTGACTGACCGAACCCAAAGGGTGCTCATCAATGGTTCCTCTTCATCCTGGAGAAGAGTGACTAGTGGGGTGCCACAGGGTTCTGTCTTGGGCCCGGTCTTATTCAACATCTTTATCAACGACGTGGATGATGGACTCAAGGGCATCCTGATCAAATTTGCAGATGACACCAAACTGGGAGGGATGGCTAACACCCCAGAGGACAGGATCACACTTCAAAATGACCTTGACAGATTAGAGAACTGGGCAAAAACAAACAAGATGAATTTTAACAGGGAGAAATGTAAAGTATTGCACTTGGGCAAAAAAATGAGAGGCACAAATACAAGATGGGTGACACCTGGCTTGAGAGCAGTACATGTGAAAAGGATCTAGGAGTCTTGGTTGACCACAAACTTGACATGAGCCAACAGTGTGACGCGGCAGCTAAAAAAGCCAATGCAATTCTGGGCTGCATCAATAGGAGTATAGCATCTAGATCAAGGGAAGTAATAGTGCCACTGTATTCTGCTCTGGTCAGACCTCACCTGGAGTACTGTGTCCAGTTCTGGGCACCACAGTTCAAGAAGGACACTGACAAACTGGAACGTGTCCAGAAGAGGGCAACCAGAACTGTCAAAGGCCTGGAAACGATGCCTTATGAGGAACGGCTAAGGGAGCCTGGTGAAGAGAAGGTTAAGGGGTGATATGATAGCCATGTTCAAATATATAAAAGGATGCCACATAGAGGAGGGAGAAAGGTTGTTTTCTGCTGCTCCAGAGAAGCGGACACGGAGCAATGGATCCAAACTACAAGAAAGAAGATTCCACCTAAACATTAGGAAGAACTTCCTGACAGTAAGAGCTGTTCGACAGTGGAATTTGCTGCCAAGGAGTGTGGTGGAGTCTCCTTCTTTGAAGGTCTTTAAGCAGAGGCTTGACAACCATATGTCAGGAGTGCTCTGATGGTGTTTCCTGCTTGGCAGGGGGTTGGACTCGATGGCCCTTGTGGTCTCTTCCAACTCTATGATTCTATGATTCTATGATATGAAGAAAAAGACAGCCTGTAGCATGTTATGGCAAGTCATCGCAAAAGCTGGCCAGTCACCAATAAACTATAAATCAGGGGTGTGACTAGAAAAGGCAATGAGAGATCAGAGGCACTGCTTGGAATATTTCCCACATATACATATAATGTATTTAGAAAGAGCCTTAAAAAAAAAAAGACACCAGTTGGCCCCATAGAAAAATGAAAAATAAAGCTCACAGCACATGCACACAACCCTTCGCATGCACACATTTCCTTCCTCTGTTCTTTGCCCAGGAGTACAGCGTGTGTGCTGGCCTTTGAACCAACTTGACTGAGGTTAAGTGTTTACACTTTTCAAAAGGATGCCTTGGCCCCACACTGGGAGATAACTGACATAAATAGAAGGGAGAGCTCGGAATTCTTTCCTCTTTGTGCTTGATCAAGGAATAACACACTGACAAAAGCAACAACAAAAAAGTCGTATTTCAAAGAATGAGCAGCTCGCATCATATTTAAAGTTTCCAGTCCACCGTTTTAACATGTGCCTCACTCCAGTTTTTAAATCTATATAAATCCTGTAGTTCGCTACACCAACAACACTCCACCGTCTCGATACGTCTGTCAGCTCTTAGCTTCCCGCCCTCAGTGTTTTAATGCCACACAGATTTGTCTGCCAAAATGCAAAACAAAAGCACAAACAAACAAACCCTTCCACAACTGCTAAGGAGCTCCAAGTGTTGGAGAGAATTATAGGAGTTTCCTAAGTTTTGCAGTCGGTTTGCTTGGAACGCCAGTAAGATCATTTCGGTGGAGCAGTTGCTATACAGTGAATTAATTCCAGAACCCAGAAGGTTGGCAACAGAAGACACACCTGTTTTGGGGATAGTGATGGATTGACATTACTGATTGTCTCGCCAAATAACCTTTCATACGTTTCCATGTTGCCCCACTTCCTAGGTATACTGTTTTTAAATAATTAAATATATAGGCTTGTATTCAATACAGGGCTAAGTAAGCATCCCATTAGCACAAGGATTCCCACTTGTGCACCTCTCCTCTCCCAGCACAAACCCTATATCTGTTCTGGGGTCTCCCCTCCCAACCCTTTACAGTGTGGTGTAGTGGTTAAGAGCAGTAGTCTCGTAATCTGGGGAACCGGGTTCGCGTCTCCGCTCCTCCACATGCAGCTGCTGGGTGACCTTGGGCCAGTCACACTTCTTTGAAGTCTCTCAGCCCCACTCACCTCACAGAGTGTTTGTTGTGGGGGAGGAAGGGAAAGGAGAATGTTAGCCGCTTTGAGACTCCTTAAAGGGAGTGAAAGGCGGGATATCAAATCCAAACTCTTCTTCTAGATCTAGGGTGCGGGTGCTGGGCAAGCACCGAGAAGAGGGTGGAAGTCCTCGTGCACCAGAGTTAATCTTTTCTTTAAAAAATTTAAATTATAAATTTTATTTTCAATTTTTCACATGTTTACAAATACACACCTTACAAACACATACCTTCAATATTTGACTTCCTTCCTCCCCTTTTATGGTTCCTTTTCTAATTCAGATTTTTATAACACTGCATTTTCCACTTTATTCCATTTTTTTGTTATCTTCCATTTATCAGTACAATTTTAACTGCTTGGTTTAAATTAATCTTACTAATGAATTTGCTTGTGTGCCAGAATTTTTCCAATATTCTACAAATTTCCCCCATTCATTCTCTCTCTCTCTCTCTCTATATATATATATTACTCTTGGTTTTTTATTACACCTGTCAGTTTTGCCATTCCGGCATAATCCATGAATTGAATCAGCTACTCTTCCTTAGTTTGTACAGTATCTTCTTTCCACCTCTGGACAAACACCATTCTGGCTGCGGTTGTGGCATACATGAACAAGTTTTTAAAATACTTCGGAATCTCTATATCCACCATCCCTAACACAAAAGCTTCTGGGTTTTTTTAGTAAAAGTTGTTTTAAACATTTTCTTCAGTTCATTATAAATCATTTCCCAAAAGGCTTTTGTTCTCTTACAGGACCACCACATGTGATAAAAGTACCTTCCTTTTCTTTACACTTCCAGCATGAGTTTGATTTTGATCTATACATTTTTGCAAGTCTGCTAGGAGATAAATACCACCTATACATCATTTTCATAAAGTTTTCCTTCAATGTATAGCATGCTGTAAATTTTAAGTCTACATTCCGCAACTTCTCCAACGCAGTCATTTCAATATTGTAACCAATATCTCTTGCCCAGTGGATCATCACAGACTTCACCTGCTCATCTTTTGTTTCCCATTCTATTTACAGTTTATACATTCTAGAAATTACTTTATCAGTATTTTCTAATACAGTGGTACCTCGCAAGACAAATGCCTCACAAGACGAAAAACTCGCAAGACGAAAGAGTTTTTCGTTTTTTGAGTTGCTTCGCAAGACGAATTTCCCTATGGGCTTGCTTCGCAAGACGAAAGCATCTTGCAAGTTTGTTTCCTTTTTCTTAAAACCGTTAATACCCAGGGTGCATTGCTTGAAGAGGTGCAGTTGCGACTTGACTTCGAGGAGCAACTCATAGCACGTGGTGTGGTAGCCTTCTTTGAGGTTTTTGAAGACTTTGGTGATTTTTGAAGCTTTTCCAAAACTTCTTTTGCAGCCATTTGGTAAGTTAAACTTTTAAAACTTTTGGGGGGGTTTGGATTCTGGGTTGGGGTGTTTGGAATTCAAGGACTTGGTGTTGAGAAGGGGTTTGCAAGAATCTGGAAGCTTGTGTGTTTTCTGGGAGGTTTGGTGCTTTTGAATTTTTTGGATGTGAAGCACTGATTATTTGGGGGGGGGTTGCGAAGGTAGGAGCTGTGCTGCCATGGGGCCCAAGAAGACTGCTGCTGCAGAGGCCGGCGAGAGGAAGAAGGAGAAGGTTACGCTGGAAATGAAGAAGGAGATCATCCGGAAGCACGACGGTGGAATGTGTGTGACAGACCTCGCCAGAGAGGCTGCCAGTTCTGATGTTCCTGCGGCTGAAGACTTTGCGAACTTTGTGGCACCAAGAGACTCTGATGCACCAGAGTCAACAGTGGTGCAGGACATCATTTCCTTGGAGAGGACCATGGGCCTGGAGGTCACAGAGGAGGACGTCAGCGAGCTGGTGGAGGAGCACGACCACGAGCTGACCACCCAGGAGCTGGTCAAACTGAAGGCAGAGGCTGCGCAGGAGCAGGCCTCGCTGGAAGAGGAGGAAGCAACTGAGGAACGGCTGTCCTCCAAAGAACTGAGGGACATTTGCCAGAAGTGGAAAGATGTGCAGGCTTTTGCACAGCGGCACCACCCTGACAAGGACCTGACACTTGACCTTGCGAAGACTTTTGATACGAGGGTCATGTCGTCTTTCAGGGAGGTGCTGAAAAGGCGGATGAAGCAGCAGACCATGGACAGGTTCTTCAGCAAGAAGCAAAGAGTGGAAGAGGAACCTTCTTCGAGTTGTCCCCCAGAGTCTTAGAAAATGTATGTACAGTACACTTTGGTGATTTTTAAATGCTTTTCTGTCATGTTTAGAAACTTAAATTATTGTTCCTTCAATTTTTGAAATGCTCTTTACAGTATGTGTGACTTTAAAGAGCACTTAATAAACTCTTTTTGTACCAAATTTGGCTTTGTTTGGACTTTTTTTGACCATAGGAACGCATTAATTGATTTTCAATGCATTCCTATGGGAAACCGTGCTTCGCAAGACGAAAAATTCGCAAGACGAAAAAACTCGCAGAATGAATTAATTTCGTCTTGCGAGGCACCACTGTAGCTCTCTCTCAAATTGCAAGGTTTGATACGAAAACCCAATCTTTTTTATCTTCCTTAAGAACATCATTAAGTTGAAAATATTGCAGCCAACATGTTAAATGCTAACCTAACTCTTCAAACCCCTTTAATAAAAAAATCAGTCTCTTTCTTGTAACAAATCTCTATATGTCACCCAATTCCTTCTCGTGTTCCTTTTTTCCTTTTTTATTGCTTTGAGTGGGGAGAGCCACCATGGTGTTTTCCTTTTTAACAAGTTTTTATATTTCTCCCACATCCCGTATAAATTCTTCCTAGGAATATGATTTGTAAAATCATATTTACCTTAGCTTTATGTACCTTAGCTTTCTCATTACCATAGATAAGTGTGCCAACCAAATCTGTTATCATGTCCTTCTAGATCTAAGACCTGAGTATTCTGTAATGTCATCCATTCTTTTAACCAGCACAGACAGGACACCTCATAATATAATCTTAAATCTGGCATTGACAGGATGCTTACTTAGCACTGTATTGGATACAAGTCATCACATGATTCTGATGATCGGTTAGCTATAACCTAAGCCCAAAGCTTGTAGAATAGACTGAAAAATAATCACAAGACTTGTATCATAAATTACGAGTGCAAGATTGTTGTCATCATTAGGGATGGTGGAGAATCTCACAATAATCAAATTTTGGTGCGAGCTCTGTGCTGTTTGCTTGTTCACCAGCCATATGAGCCAACTGTGTTTCATGCAAGCACTACCTGCATTTGTAGTACCTGTGTGTGTGTATGAACTTAATGTCAGTTTTTGAACCCATACTATTATACAAACAGCACTGTGTTTGTTGTCATTGCTTTGGAGTTACTGATGCACTGAAATGTGTTTTCCTTGAACTCTGCTTTACTGAGTTGATCATCAACTTTCACTGTTACACGTCTTATTCTGTGTCCCTACCTATATAGCTCTCTTCTCCTTTACATGATTTGGGGCGGGAGGGTAGTTATGTTTAATGGCACTAGTAGCTTTATAAATACATAGGCAAATGCATTTTAAAATAAAATAAAAACGATTCTCTGAGCTTCTCTCAGAATTGTACAATCTCATACACTGTTGTACAAAACTAGCATTCTGAATCACACAAGTTTTATTTAGTCTCCTCAAGTTATCATATATTGCTATTACGGTTTTTATTTATTTCTAATTGAAAAGAGGAAACAGTACAGATACTTTCATATTGTACACAAACATGCTTTAGTACAAAATATTGCTCACGTTTAAAACACGGCTGCTCTCCAGGCATTTTTAAGGAACTGCCCTTCCCAACTGGTTTTTCCAGCACATGGCCATTCACAGCCTTGCAAGAAGATGGAAAAAGGAGGGTCAGGGAGACAATAGCATTTGTTGCTGCATATTATAACGTTTTCTTTTCTTGTGGGGAGGGATGTCTTACTGCCTGGTGGTCTGTGTCATTCACACACACACACAATTTCCCCCCCCTCTATTTTCCTTCCTAAGGAAAATAAGATGCAGAGAAAACCTTGTATTACTACTGCAATTTATTAGAAAGAGGTTCCATGACTTCTGGAGTTTGCATATGGAGTTCTGTATCCATCCACACCCAAAATAACCAATATTTAAATAAACCACTTTTTTATTATTATTTTTAAAAAAGTGATTTCTGTGTATTTTGTTGTTATTCTAAAGCCCATCTAACTCTTTGTCCCACCTCTACCATGACTTTATTTAAGTTTCTTCTTTCAAAAACACATGGCAATCACACATTATCATGTAAATGCCTAGACAGGCCAATTATAATACTCCTACAATAGTCATACAAATGGCTACTTGATGATGGGCAATCAACAACTGTAAATAGTGATATCCATAACAAATGCAACTATTGCAATGTTTTCAGGAGTATAATAAACAACAGCATTATTTTTTCAAACTGCCAGCCCAGGCCAAGACCATACCAATTTAATGAAATGTGAACTGCAACAGACAGTTTGGATAACAGTAACATGATCAAAAGATGAACAGGTACAGAACAGCAAATCCTATTCCTAGTCATTATTTACTCTACAAATGACTTGAGTATGTTTTACTCCCATTCTGCTGAAAGGTCTTGCGCTTGCTTAAGACAGGTTTGGAAGAATTGCACTCTCTTGTTCCTGCAGCTGTGCATAAAAACAAAAACTGGAACGCACCATATTTCCATCTATCCTGATCATCTAGTTCTCAGTAAGTAAGCCTGGCATTCTTGCAGCATGAGACCAGTGCAGTCATTTACCCTACTGGGTCTGCATCCCTTGCTAGGACTTCATGGGCAGGTTTTCAGAAAATATGTGGGAACTTGCAAACTTGTGTTCCACCACCCACAGTCTGAAAGAGAGCAGCGCAGCAATAACTGCACCACATGATCCTTCCTGCAGCATTTCAGTTTTTAGATTGGCACTTAGCTTCCTGTAGAGGTATTAAGGCAGCAGTAGCCCGGCTAGTAAAACCGTGGATTCATTTTCCTAGTGAACTCAACCACCAGAAAAATCATAACCTCGTCATGAGACGGGGATACATTTTGTTGCACTTTTTGTTCTCATTATGATCTCTGTCACGAGAGTGTGTTATCCCTGCGTGTCAGCTCCTGAGCTGCTGGCTTCTTTCATCAAATACTCCGCATTCTTGTGACAAAGTGGTGTAACAGGAACAGAAATGGCCCCAAATGAAGCCATTCTTATGACAAAGATAGAAAGACTGTAATGAGAATGGAAAATGGCACAAAATCAATTCACGCTCATGACAACTTTAAGATTGTAATGAGGACAAGAAAAACAGTCTGAAATTTATCAATTCTTGTGACAACCTTGTGACAGTAATGAAAGCAGCAAATGGTATGAAATCGGTCCACTCTTGGGATTGACACTGAAACAAAACCAGAAAATAGCACTATGCTTATCTGTCCTTCTCACAACCCTGAGGGTGGCACAAGAACAGATGAGGTTAGGAAATTAACCCATTCTTGTTATGAACTATTGGCATGCAGCTTAGAGTCAACTGCTCTTTTTGGAAAGGAACAAAACTAAAGATTTGCTCCAAACAAACCCTTAATCTGGGTAATTAAGTCTAAGGAAAGTTATTCCAAGATTTTATATACAGCTAAATGACACATTCAGCATAATAGTTCATTCTGAAAAACAAACACCTGGACAATACATGATACAGAGGTGAAAAATGATTTGCCACATGTGTAAAGTAAGACTTTAAAGCAAATTCTACCTGTTGTTCTACAGTTCACCTTTTTAAAATATCGATGTGTATCCAACTTCAGAGATCAGCTGACTGAATTCAAGTGGTCATTGCACACTGCATGTTTCAACTCTAACTCTTGAATTTTAAGGTAAATTGACCAAATAACTAAGTTAAGCAGGGCTGGTTCTGGTCAGCACTTGGTGGGAGACCACCTGGGAATCACATGTTTGCCACCTCAGGTTCCACAATGTAAGGGATCCAGCTTACTGTCCCAAAAAGGTCCACCTGTCTGAAAACAATCTTGAACATAGTTTCCACAAACACGTAAATTGGACACACTTTGAAACATCCAGTTACAGATAGGTAGCCGTGTTGGTCTGCCATAGTCAAAATAAAAAAAATTCCTTTCAGTAGCACCTTAAAGACCAACTAAGTTAGTTCTTGGTATGAGCTTTCGTGTGCATGCACACTTCTTCAGATACCTGAAGATACCTGAAGGTATCTGAAGAAGTGTGCATGCACACGAAAGCTCATACCAAGAACTAACTTAGTTGGTCTTTAAGGTGCTACGGAAAGGAATTTTTTTATTTTGAAACATCCAGATTACTTTAGCCCAAGGGTCAGCGACATAGTGCCCACAAAACCAGCATCTCCTATGGAAGCCACAAAAGGTTTCAGTAAATACCCCCCTCAGAAATAAACAATGCATGAGAGACTGTTTGTGGGCAAAGCTTGATCTGATCAAAACCGCCAATTTCTGTGTGTAAATCCATTGAATCCAATCGTGGTCCCAGTGTTTGAGCAAGAAGAGCATGCACAGCCCTATTGAGGCATCAGGCATAAGCCTGCATTTTATTAATGTTTGATCAGGACTTGTATATTAAAGAGAGAGCTTAAAGATTTTCAAAAGTTTCATGCCAGGCAGAAGACCAGCAGCTCACAGAACCTTGGTAATGTTTTCCTCCTAGACAAGGGGCCCCTTGATTGATAGCAGAAAACAATTCTCAAAGTCGTAAAAGCTGGAATTACAGACTGAGAGTGAGGACACTGACCCTACATGTTACAGAAGATAAAAAGGGCAGAGACCAAACATAATTAGGAATGGGTAAATAGTAAAATAAAACCGTTAAACTTGAGCCACAGGACAAAAGGCCAAGAGCACATGGAAAACAAAGCAACTGGCTAGGAGAAGGGGGGAGAGTGTAAAAAGGGGAAGAGGCTTTTTCTCCTATTTTATTTTGAGGCTGTAAACTGTTCCTTCCTTTTTACTTTGAGGAAGTTTATCCTTTTAAAAGGCTACCTATGTTATGTATTAAATATATTGTCTTAAATGTAATTATGCAAAGGATTTAAGAAATGCTAGATTTCATATTAGTTGTCAGACATTTGTTTAGAAACCTTCAAATGAAGGAGATCTTTCAATGTTGATGTGAAACTCAAGATTCTTGACATATGTTTAAGATAAAAATTTAAGATTAACCATTTGTTTTAGAAGGCAATAGGGCAAGGAGGGCAAGAGGTGAGCTGGTAATTAAGATGCCTTGTTGAGACACATGTAAGATATATTACTACTTATTTGTCATTTATAGATGTAACAATATATAGCTCTTTGTGTTCCATATAAGGACAGGAGGATATGGGTGTATCTTTTAAGATTGGTTATAGCAATCAGCCAATAGGAAATTCAACCAGGCTGATTGGACAGAGGCAACCAAAGGAGGAGCAAGGGGCCTGGGCTGAGGGAATATAAGTGCTGGCCATAATGGCAAGAGCCCAGGCCAGAGCTTGGTAACCATATACCACTGTGCCTCTTATTTATTTGTCTGACAAATAAATTATTATTTTAATTTCTCTGTTGCTGCGTTGAATATTTCATTCCAGCTAAGCGTTAACCACAAGCAGGGTGCTACACTATGTTGGTGGAGAGGCCTCATGCACATTCTAGGAAGAGCAAAGAAAAGAACAATGGTTGCTTTGCTTTGCCCTTTGGTCCAAACCAAGGTGTTAATTATGATGAGCAAGCTGGGGAAGCCTCAGGACTGGGGGTGGGGAGAGGGGAGGTCTTACTCTTTCCCTACCTAACATAGTTCTGATGGGAAAATTATCTTTGAATTTTCTATCTGCATTTCCCATTGGACAAAAAAGTAGAAGTTCCTTTGCCCTGCCCTGCTGCTCAGGCTTCTCTGAGGCTGCTATTTACACAACAACAAAAATGTGCAAGTTAATGGTACCTGTGCTATTTATCCTGTATTTCAGTTTGTCCCTTAGAGCCCATGCAGGTCGATCATTTCTATACTGGGCCTTTGGGCGAACAGGCAGGTATTGCCAGTGCAGAGGCGGCATTGTTTATGTGAGTCGTCACCTCTGCATTGGGACTTGCCAGTTTGCCTGGGGTGATTTGCATGACTGCAATGGCTCAGAGCAGCGCTACCATAACCATGCAAATAATAGCTGTCAGGATTGGCCAAGTTTGCATACTAAATAGTGCTAGATGGACCAGTGATCTAATGCAGTATAAAGCACTTTCCTGTCTTCCAAAAAGGGCTAATGGGGAAATCGGGAATGGAACACATAGCATTGCTGACTGTAATTTGTCAGCTCAATTTGGGGTCTGGGAAACATGGCCTGTGTGAGTGGCTCTTGGGTTTTGGTTCACGAATATTGCCTACAACAGTCCTTTTAAACCCACTTGCTTTAATGTAACAACTTCCTTTATAAGTGAAAGTGAAACTAAAAGATGAGTAGTCAGTGGAAAGAAATTAAAATCACTGTCTGCTTGGGGAAAATGTGCTTTTTGATAGCTCTGTGGAGGATTGGTCCACTTATAGAGGGATATTGGAACAATATGGAATAGCTAATAGGATATCTGATGAGAAAAAGGTGGCAGTCTTGCTGAACGTAATTGGGATTAAAACCTGTAATTTACTGTATTGCCTAACAGCTTCCCATT
Organism: Podarcis vaucheri; assembly: GCF_965113315.1. NCBI lineage: Eukaryota > Metazoa > Chordata > Lepidosauria > Squamata > Lacertidae > Podarcis > Podarcis vaucheri. The sequence continues at coordinate 38,847,534 of NC_138766.1, forward strand.
TAACCAGCCAATATAGCATTTCAAATAGTAAAAATCCTACAAAATCACATAACCCCAAAGCCACTAGTGATTACAGTGTATCCACTTCCATAAACAAAATCAAAATGCAAATGAAGCAATTTCTGAATATGTGAATGAATTAAGAAAATTAATAGAGCACTGGCAATTTTGAGAGAGCATAAATGATACATTAATGGCCTTCTTAGAGTATGAGATGCAAGAAAAAGCCACCTATCTGCTGACTTGCAATGACCTGATATCATATTTATCAGAAATTATTATATTCCTGGAGATTGTAAAAGGTGGCATGGAATTGAAAGAGCAACATGTGAATTTTAGTAACAAGATGTCCAGGTGGATAACTTTCTGTAAATGTGTATTTCTGAAAAGGGAAAGTGTTTCTCAATGCAAATTTTTGTTGTATTCAGCATAAGACCTATACGCTGTGTAAAACAAAAGGGAAAATGTACAGGCCAGGTGAAAAAGGCATAGCAAACCCTATTCAGGGAAATCATAAGATTTCATACTCAGCGTCTTAAGAGATGAGACATCATGAGAGTTCAGTTGCCAGGAAGGTTTCACTTCAACCCATCCCCCCCCCCTGAAAAGTTGTGGGACATAGCTTTGTGGACAGGACATCTGACTGGGATAGAGCCAGTCGGTGGTGCTGGGGACTCACTCGCTGGATCATCACCTTGTTGTGATGCGTGGGCTTGCACGTTCCTATGACCCTTGTGAGCAAAGCCGTCGGGAATCTTGTACTCCCAGCAGAGTCACCCAAGGCGGTAAGGTCAAAGGGAAGGAGCTAGACAAAGAATGATCCAAGAAGTCCTCAACGGCAGAACAGGTGGATGATAACAAGCGGTATGTTGCAACAGCTGTGAAGGCGGATGAAGGCTGCAGCAGATAAGAATTTACTGGTTGTCTACTGGTGTGACTACTCATGCCATCAGAACAGAGCCTTACTAAGAAGACTGTGTGTTGGTCAGCGTGCACTGATCTACACACATAAAAACATCTTCCAAAAACCCATCCCAAGAAGAAAGGAAGGAAGGAAGGAAGGAAGGAAGGAAGGAAGGAAGGAAGGTGCTTGGAAAAGTGTGGTCCACCTTATGGCTATAGGGGTATGGGATGTCCCCAAAGTGTCTCAAGCTGAACTTGATTCAAAATGGCTTCCACAGCCTGAATCTTCCACTATCCCATTCATACATCTCTCTCCCCTGCCCGAAAGGTTGGGGGGAAAGGCAGGAGAAGCTCCTTTACAAACAGGAGAGTCCCCACAAACCCTCTTCTTGTCTGTTAATTATGCACAGAGCATCATTTCCTGTTGTGGGATTGTGGGACAATGCTAGATCAACAATTTCACACTTGAGTTGTTCAAGAACTCTTGACTGTATGCCCTCTGGACACAATGACTCGTTAAGTGTTAATGTGTCAATTAGCTTTAGAACTTCATCGCTTGTCATGTCTATTTCACTTAGTTCTCCAGATGCCCTCCCCAAACCAAATGGTTCAGGCTTTAATATCTGCCCAACGTATCTCTCAGCAAAGTCCCATGACCTCTGTGCCACTTATTTCTGGGGGTTTTGTAAACTGCTAACTGCATCCACCCAAGCAGGATGCTGTTTGGGCGTCTTAAAAAGTGCTTTGAGACTGTAGGGCATCAATTTGTATTTATGCTGTCCAAGCCTTCTCAGCTGCTCCCTCCAATTTCAAATCAGGATCCAGAAGCAATCTGGCTCTCTCCGTCTGACTTTATGCCACCAATTATACAATCTTTATTAAGTCACATAATTCCCCACAATCAGAAGTTTGTGCTGACAACTTGAGGTCACAAACTTATGCTTATGTATTAGTTTTTAAGGTGCCACAAGACTCTTAGTTGTTTTGCTGCAACAGACTATCCCCAGTGTATCTGAAGAAGTGTGCATGCACACGAAAGCTCATACCAATAAGTAACTTAGTTGGTCTCTAAGGTGCTACTGGAAGGATTTTTTTTATTTTGTTTCGACTACAGCAGACCGACACGGCTACCTACCTGTAACTAGACTATCCCCTGAAAGCTTTACATCAATCACAAGGCAATCTAATTTGTTAGATGTGACATGAAATGCAGTTTTGCATTTAACTTGATGGGGTTTAAGAAATCCCTAATTCACCAGCTTTATGGGGAGCCTATTATACTTGAAATTATAGCAAGCATGGACAACAAATTCAAGTATTTTCTCCCTTGCTGCAGCCTTTAATTAACCCCCTACCAATGCAAATAGTTTTAGAGGAGGGGCTCAGGACCAGAGCAATGAAGGAAAGGGTTAAATTCCCCCTCCATGCCTGCTGTGATCCCGCCCCTTCAGCAGACACTTTTTTGTATTTGGTTTAACCAGCACATTAAATGCAAAGAATGCAATTAGCGTCACATCTAGAATTCAGGTTTGTCATATGTCAGCATTTAAACTTCTTAATCAACACTGACCAACTTGGTTTTTTTCTTTTCTTTATCCGTATCATCCGAAAACTCAAAGTATTTATTACCTTTCCTGCTACTTTAACTGGCACTTAGAGAAACAGAACATCTGCTTCAGATGGAATGCATTGCAAAACCTCCTCTATTTTCTGTAGTGGTTCGCTTCAAATACCAGATTCCCTGCAGGCTGATCCATTTTGTAGCCATTTCACCATTTTATTTACCATTTCTCTTCTGGCACTATGATGCCATAGGAGGAGGAAGTGTAGCGCACACAAACCTCACTCTTTCAACTGACTTCAGATCAGCAAGTTCTGTTGGTTTCCCCCAGAATTGCTTCCCTCTATGCACCACTCACAAACACTTCAATTCCTGCTATCATTGAGCAGGGTATTTGGATTGGCTATATCTTCATCTGGCACATGACATAGACTAGAATCTTCTGTCATTGCAGTTGTCAGTAAAGCACCGCTGTTTACAGTAAGAACTGTTAAAAGGAAACTTAGCTATTATCTATCCAAAGAGACAAATATTTGCATTAACAATATTGCTATCTACATAAGCAACCCAATTTTGCCTCTTAATAGGCAGACTGATATCCTTTTTCTTTCTTTCTTTTCCATATAAAGCTACCTTATAATTACTATTGGTCCAAACGTGTCAGTTTTACCTACAATGGCAGTGGCTTTGCATGATCTTAGACAAAGCATGTGTTCTACGCCTAAGCAAAGAAGGCCATTCCTCTGCACCTTGGTTGCTGCCCAAAAGCCACCCCATAAATTAATATAACCCTCCGCTGAAAGGGACTGTTCCTACCAATAGGCCAAGTGAGGCTGATGATTTTGGCATCACGAAAAGGCAGGAGATAGTTATTCAATTGTTAGTTATCTAGATTTTGCATAACACCATAACCTAAACGGTGGTTAAGCCTAACATGGTTTATTTAAAGTTCATAAACTAGAGTTTGAAGTTGGCTTGTTTCCACAAACCACAGTTGATGAACAGTATTGCTAAGATTAACCAAAGTTTGTCAAGGATCAGATGTAACAACACGATGAGGTGAATCTAAGTGAAACTTCTTAAAGCTGCGCCAGAGTTAGTGAATGATCCCAAGACCATGAAGTGTGCAGCAGCTCATTCTCATAACACTATAATATGGTTTAGGGTTGCATGAGAATAGCAGAATCAGGTGGCTAAAATGACAACGAACAGGACACTAGCAGGTTGCCAGAATTCATCTTCCAAGGGCTTTTAACATGGTTGGGTTTCCAAAGAACAGAAATAAAATGAGGGTTTTTGTTGTTGTTGTTTTTAATAAAGGAATATGAGAAATAGAGTGTTTTTTTTAAAAAAAAAACCTGCTTAAAACAATATTCAAATTGAAATGTGTTTCCTTTGAGAACTTGTCTACAACATGGACTTCATTTAATTCAATTTCATTTCATGTCTTAATTCATTTAACTTGATTCATGTAATTCAATACAATTTGACTTTCTTTAATGCAATTATCAGTTAAAAACACTGAATCTAAAAAATCATTCTACAAATGGTAATCGTTTTGCTAATTTAAAAACACAACACAACAAAAAGAGAAGCCACAATTTGGACAGCTTCCACTGTGAAAAAAGGTTGTGGATATTGTGCATTTGAATTTGTGTGTGTGCCATATTTAAATTCTTCATTTCAGCTTAAATTACTACATTTGTATGACCTCCCTGAGCTAGTTGTTTAAATTGCATTCATTTGTTTACACTTTTTATATGCTACCTTTCAGTCTGTTACTAAGCAAAATGTTAATACCTAATAACACAATAGGATTTTTAAAGGCAGTGGTGACTAATATAAGTCCTGGGTCCCAATGGAGTAAGTAAAACAACAATAATCTCTGTAACTCCTTGCAGTTAGCAGAGCTAACTGATAAACATTTGAGGGAGGGGGAAGAACCATGGTGTAAAATGCTTCCAGTTTTTGGAAATGCACACACACACACACACACTGAACTCATAGCTGAACTCCTCACAGCTATGAAACCCAAATGGAGCTTCCAGATTCAAACACAATCCCAGCACATGGATCCACTGTGGCCCACAGCCTCTCCTTAGCCTGTCTTCGCCTCTAACCAACCAAGGCTTTCCAGGTGACAGGGGGCATTTCATCAGCATCATGCAATGCTTTCCTCCTCTGAGAAAAGCCAGTGGGCAGCTGCAGTACGCTACAAGGTGCTGGGATCAGACCACAGGACACAGCCACCACAATCATGCCCTGGTTGTGAGCTCTCCAGAGGCATTTGTTTGGTCAGCGCTGAACTGGTAGACCTTGGTCTGCTCCAGCAATGCTTCCCCCCCACCTCATTTTTACTTATTTTTATGCAGTCCTGGAATGTGCAAAACAATAATGCCATTGAGCATGTGCAAAGTACCTTTTCCCTACCACTGAGTAACTACAATACTAATTTTATTATGTGTACCTCACCCATCTTATTTATGTCCCACCCAACATAACCATAACAATGACTTTCTGACTGAGCCACCCAGGCAGGATTGATCCCCAGATCCCTACTTTGGAAAGTTCTGAAGTACTTTAAGTACAGCATTTCCGCTTGGGCACTTGAGGTACTCTCTAACTCAGAGCCTCGAGGATACAGGAGACCCTGGAAACTCTAGGCAGGATTCCCTCCCCCTTTCCCTACACCTGGGCTTAGTACTATTACAGCCACTTTCTGACTGTACAGTGAGGTGGGTAGCTTGCATTGTCATAAGTGGACTTGGCGAGAGGTTTAATCACGAAAATGGCAAGCCTGTCTGGAACACACTGTGTGCCCGACTTTCACATGACACAGTGACCTCAGAGTGACTTCGTGCTTGTCATTAATTTCTCTGTATAATGGGCACTTTCTGTTTAGGCAACTCATTTAACAAACACTTAAGGTTCTTATTGCCCAGAAGGGTCATGTGATAATGTGAGGATTCTGAAATGTTTCTCCACATCCACAGTCCCGTTACTAATATCCCAGGCATTGTTAGTATTTCACAAAGCCAGCACATTTTCCCTCTGATAAGTGTTCCCGTTGTACTCTCATTTGTCCACCTCTAAATGCCATCTGCACTTATAAAGGGTAAAGCCCAGACTAACTAGCCTAATGCGGCGGATTGCTACCCAGAGTCAGTCTGCTGTCTGCAAAGGGATGTACTTGTATCAATGAGAGATAAATCCCAGCTAGAGATACAGGTCCTTGACAACCTAATCACTGAAACCCTGTCAAGTAACCCCTAATTTTGAAGCAAGTGGTTAATTCCCAGCAAATTGATTTATGCACTGTTTGAGGTTTGGCGAGTTGTGTTGTTCATCTGTTATTACCAGGAACTCAGCTCAGCCTATTCATTTAGACCACTGACACAACACAGTGCATCTCCCAAGAAAATTTCCTTTGTCAGCACATCTAGAATTTGCTAATTAAATCAACGATGGCATTACTCACTTTGTGGGGGTTGGGGGGGTTGAATTGCTCTTTCTCATTCTTCCAACCCCCCTCTTCCTCTCCCCCACAGAGATGGATATACTTTTAAATTCTGAATTTTGTAATCAAGCTTGATCTAAACTTTCAGTGACAGCACAGCAGCATACTTTCTCCTCCAGCTTTGTTCTCTGATTTAACACAGTAGACCAACAGTAACACCAAATCGTGTTAAAGTAACAGGATCGTGTGTGTGTGTGTGTGTGTGTGTGTGTGTGTAAAGAATGGTGAACAAAAATAATGTTGATCAGAATGTTCAAGTCCCACAGTTTTAGTGCTCAACAAGAAGGGTGGTTTTCATTCAAATGATAGGGTTGGCCAACAAGTATTTTTATTGTCTGATTATTACCGCTGAAGTGAATTTAGAATGCCAGGTTGTCCTCCAGACCCTGTAATTATGGGTCTATAATATCTCTGCCTTTCTCTCCTCTTTGTACTGCTTAAGAGGAAGAGAATAAAGGAGGGTCAGGATAAATCTTTTCTGCACACACTAACTTTACAAAAAAGAAGAGAGAAAATGCTTTCCCCTCTTGCAAATAAAGCTATAAAGAGCAAACTATTTGACCAAAAAAAGAGGGGTAATTATGCCAAGGTGACAATGAAACCCCTATTTCTCATTTGTAAGCAAAGACATTTATGTAAGATGGAGGAGTGTTGCTAGTGTTTATCATAGGAATGTATTTTGGACCTGACTCCTTTTATACCTGATAGTTGGTTTCAGTAAATTATATTGTAGTGCAGAGTTGCAGCTACAGTTTTGCATTGCTCATTTTCATTATAAGAATACTTCTTGAAATATGTCAATCCTATGACAAGCTCTGGGACGCGGGTGGCGCTGTGGGCTAAAGCCTCAACGCCTAGGGCTTGCCGATCGAAAGGTCGGCGGTTCGAATCCCCGCGGCAGGGTGCGCTCCCGCTGTTCGGTCCCAGCGCCTGCCCACCTAGCAGTTCGAAAGCACCCCCGGGTGCAAGTAGATAAATAGGTACCGCTTACCAGCGGGAAGGTAAACGGCGTTCCGTGTGCGGCTCTGGCTCGCCAGATGCAGCTTTGTCACGCTGGCCACGTGACCCGGAAGTGTCCCCGGACAGCGCTGGCCCCCGGCCAATAAATGTGAGATGGGCGCACAAACCCCACAGTCTGTCAAGACTGGCCCTTTCGGGCAGGGGTACCTTTACCTTTACCTATGACAAGCTCTATGTTAAACAGCAGATGGATGAACCATTTCCTCTCTCTCTTTTTTGTTCTATCCCAAGATGCTGTTTCCCCTCATAGGTGAAAAGATGCAAGTCTCCATCTCTGCCCCCCACAGCTGTGAAAGGAGTTTGCATTTTTTAGCAAACAAATGGGTTAAGCAGTCCCATTCCCACCTGCTTTTAAGATGTCTGTGTAATATCTAGCTCAGCTATCCAGAAAATAATATTCTGATAACAAAGAGAGTGCAAGAAAGTTCCTTAAAAAGATAATAAAAAACCCTGTTTTGATGTGAAAGGAGAAGAAAAATCACCCAGCTAGATACATATAAACATAAAGAGGCAAGCCACTGAGGTGAATTCTGATACAATGTACCTATGAATGGACTTTACCTGGTAGTCAATTAAAGTGGAGAAACTGTGAGTAACGGGAAAGTGGAAGAAGATTATTGCTATGCAAAAGAGTAAAGTTGTGTCTCAGCTAGTAAAACCTGGTTTGGAACATGAGCTTTGTTTACATCTTGAATCAAAGGGAGGCTTTCTAGCCCTGGAGTGCCTCTTCAGTTGAATTTCCATTGGAAATAGAGAATTCCTCAGTACCATTCTTACTTTCTCACTCACTCACCCGCTTACTTGCAAAAGAGAGGTTTCTCTGCTTTCCTCCTCACCTCCCTTGTCCCTAGAACACTGCTTGGGAAGAGGCCCAGCCCCAAGAACTGTCGAGAAATTTTCCCCGGGGTTCTTAAGAACATCAGATTGCTATGGTGACAAGGTGTATACGAACATTAGGCGGGCATATGAGGTCAAGACCTTGGCACACTTCGGTGGTTCAGATCATGTGTCCCTGCTTCTGACACCAGTATACACACCCCTCAGGAAACAAGGCCAGATACAAACACGGAAGGTTACGGTGTGGCCTGAGGGAGCCTCTCACCAACTGCAGGACTGTTTCCAGGAGACCGACTGGAATATCTTCGACCATCAAGATTTAGAAACTCATACATCAATGGTCCTGGATTATATTAGATTCTGCACAGCAAATGTCACCAGGGAAAAGTATGTTAAGTTGTATCCGAATAGGAAGCCCTGGATGACAGGAGAGGTTAGGAGATTATTGAAGGCCAGAAATTCTGCTTTTAGAACGGGGGACCGGGTATTGTATGGCATAGAAAGAGTGAACTTGAAGAGGGGTATCAGGAAAGCAAAAGCGGAGTACAGAGGAAAACTTGAGGACCATCTGAGAAATCATGATTCTAGACAAATGTGGCAGGAAGTCCAACATCTGACTGGTTATAAATCAAGGAATTCATCAGTGGTAGAGAGTACTGCTTCCTTGGTGGGAGAGTTGAATACCTTCTTTGCCCGATTTGAGGTGACACCAACAGTGACTCCAACAGGGATGCCAGAGCTATTGGCATCACTACCTACAGGAAATGCTTCCAGGGTGGAAGAGGGAGAAGTGAGGCGAATATTAAAGGAGGTAAACACGAGGAAGGCTATGGGCCCGGATGGGGTGGCTGGCAGGGTGCTAAGAGATTGTTCGGATCAACTAGCAGGAATCTTTACGAACATTTTTAACCAGTCTCTGGCCTAAGCCCCTGTTCCACCCTGTCTGAAATCCGCTACCATTATACCCCTGCCAAAAACATCAAAGATAGAAAGTCTGAATGATAATGAAATGTTTCGAAAAACTGGTGAGGAAGCGAATCTTATCTTGTCTGCCAGTGGGACTTGACTCTTACCAGTTTGCGTACAAGGCAAAGAGATCCACAGAGGATGCTGTGGCAATGGCTTTACATGCTGTCCTGACTCATTTGGAGAAGCAAGGGAACTACGTGAGACTGTTATTTGTAGACTTTAGTTCTGCATTTAATACTATTCTTCCGCATAGATTGGTGCCCAAATTATTAGACCTGGGACTTCCACCATGTTTGTGCAGGTGGATATTAGACTTTCTATCAAACCGTTCCCAAAGGGTCAGGTTGGGCTCCCACGTCTCTGCGGATCTCATCACGAATACGGGGAAGCTGCAGGGGTGCGTGTTGAGCCCGCTTTTATATACGCTCTATACAGCTGACTGTGCCCCCAAATACCCCAGGACTAGCCGCCTGAGAAACAGTTTCTACGCTAATGCAATTCTGGTTCTAAATGCAGCATAAGGGGTCTTTGTAGTATAGTGTATTTTAAATGGGGTTTTAGGGTTTTTAGGGGTTTTTGAATGTTTTATGTAGTTTTTATGTAGTTTTATGTAGTTTTTGTGTAGTTTTATGTAGTTTTGTGGTAGTTTTATGTAGTTTTTCAATTTCATTGTTCCTCAAGGGACAATGACAATAAAGATATCGTATTGTATCGTATCGTATCGTATCGTATCGTATGAGAAAACTATATTTCCCAGGTCTTCAGGCACCTGGTATACTGGCATAGAAACACTCAAAGCTCCAGGGAAGTGGTGCAGAATGGTGAGAGTGGGAGACACAGGCAGACAGCTGCTGCCAGAGCCCTAACAGGAGTCGTAAATTAAGGAGGGGGGTTGGGCCTCATGTGGGGCAATAATTATAGACAAAACTTTTTTTTCCCCCAAGTGCTCCATTACGCATCTTGTAATTGCCAATACCGATACAAAAGAAGTCTAAACATATAATGTGTTCTAGTGCAGCATCCCAAAATTGCTTAATTGTGCGTGTGTGGGCCCAGCTAGACTGATAGGGGATGCGTGGGAGATGTCTCTGTGGTAATGTCTAGGGAAAACAGGTGATAGGATGTCAACACCGTCAGCGTTCCCCTTATTTCACCCCAAGTCATTAGCATAAAACCATTAAACAAAACACAGAGTAATTCAGTGGCAAACATATTCCTTAAGTGGCTTGGAATAAGGCATAAATTTAAGAAAGCCTGAAGACAAAGGAAGGGAGAAGGCAGCATTTAGCAATTCCTGGCCTCTGTACTGAAGCCATGGCTTGTGAATACGAACAAAACAGAAGCCTCTACAAAATTAAGGGAAGATGCCTATTAACAGCCATGAGAAATACAGCAAAGATAAGTTGTGCACACTTTAAAATCTATAAAACCAATACTTTCTTTGACAGCAGGGCGGGTGAGACTTTAATGTAAACCACCATTTTATATAACATTTTTTGGCAATCTGAAATGACAGAGCCAATTAATTGATGGCTTATGATGTTTGGGGCAGGCAACAAAATGTTGCAGTGCATCCCCGAAGTTGAACACTGCAATGCTACAGAACAGTTCTGGATTTGGGCAACTGAGAATGGCACTAGACCTATAAAGCAGTCCTGTAGCTCTGAACCTGCACAGTGTAAAGCTGGTGCCCTCCAGCTGTTTTGGACGTTATCTCCCATCAGCCCCAGTCAGCACAACCATTCTGTGGTCTAATCCAAAACAGCTGGAGGGCACCAGGGTGAGGGAGGCTGTTGTAGAACTCCTGCTAGCACAATAGCACTCCTGTGTGTGAACAGCCACAATGATGTCAAATGACTGGCAGGTTGGTTGTCCTACCAACTCGTCAAAGGTTTCCCCTTAGGAGTGCAGAGAAATAGGCACTTCAAAGCAACACCCATCAATTCAAGCCCTCTCTCTGTAGGGATTGGACCCAAACCAAGCAGGCTGGAATCCACCACCCATCAGCTACTGAGGGGAGAATTCAAACCAGCTCTCGCTGCATGGAAAATTCACATGTGCATCTGAACCTGCCCCACACCTGATGACACATATAACATCAGGTGTTGGGCAGATAGGAGTGGTTTGGGGAAAATGGCCTTGAGAGCCAATTGGGGAGGCCGGATGGGCCATATTTAGCACAAAGGCTATATGCATTTTTCTCAGGGCATTCTGATGAGGGAATGAAAATTGTGGGTGCAAGATCTCTTTCTAATGAATGAAGAGGCGAATACAAAATACCATTCAAGAAAGCTGTCCTTAAGCAGCTTAAGAGACTTCTGCTGAAATAAAAAGCTGCCTCTAAACTTCACATCTGAGATGGTGGTGGAATTGCTTTTAGCCCAGTCTCCTGCTACTTAATCACTTCCTCTAATTAATTGCTTTAATGGAAGGAGAGAGATTTTGCTAGGACATTTTGAAAGTTGTGAGACAATGGCTGTAACAAAATACCCTCAGATATGACAACTTTGTTCTGCCAGTGTAAATTTGCTGATTCTGGAAGCCAAGTGTGGAATAGTTGGTGCCAGTCTCAGAACAGGGTCTTATTTGACAGATACAGACCTGTTTAAATACCAGCATGCACCACATTAAATAGCAGACTGCTCTATTCATTTGCACTTTTTAGTCACTTGTCATAATAGTATTTTTTCCCCAACTTTGTTGTTCCTATCACTCTGATGCCCGAGTATGCATAGAATATTTTAAAGGCAGAGGAAAGTATAACTTGTTAAAGCTATAATATTCCTTTTTTAAATGCTATTATAAATGAGATACCTGAACTTCGTGGAAACAGAAATCTTATGAGAATATCAAAATGACTTAAACAGGATTCTCATTTTCATTAATTGAAGAGACTCTCGTAGGCCTTATTTGCATGAGGATGAGCTAGAACACTGATGAAATGCCACCACAACTGCTGCTTAGAGAATGCAGTGTTTCTCTTGGACATATGCTGGCCTGATTCAGATGTAATTGCTAAATATATATATGGCTCAGTCAAGGCACAGGTTCCTGCATTTGAACTAAAAATACATATTTATTTCAATTTATTAATTGCTTCCTATTTAACATCTGAAAGCAATTTAGCAATAAAAATGTTTACAAAAATGTTATATAAAAACAACTGAAACAATTTCATATATATAAGCAATTTCAAAACTGGGATAAAAATATCGACTTCAAAGGCTTGCTGAACAAGGAAGGTATACAATGGGTGTTGAAAAGACAATAGACACAGCCTGTCTGACACGTAACAGGAGGTGGTTCCAACTGGGAAACTCTGGCTTGATACAAACCACAAAAGCAACTTAGTTTTAAGTGTCCTCTCCCCATACATAAAGAAGGAAATGGTGTGAGCCCAAGGTGTGCGCCTGCTAATGCTCAGAATGGTAAACCATGGCTTGCTGTTATATATGAACACATTTAAGGATGAGCCTGAAGTCTGGGATACAAACTGAAAGGCCTTTGGGAAAGAAGAGATGAAGGAAGCATTCTTCACTCTACACTCTTTAACTTTAACTGACAAAGCCTTGGTAAATCTTATAGCCACATCCTGCCTCTTCTTGCTACATTGAAATTTTGCAGCACGCTTTTCTTAAGTAATCGAAATACATACACACTACAGGATCTTGGGATACTGTGCACAGTTCTGGTTGTCTCACCTCAAAAAAAAGGATATTCAAAAAAGGATATTGTCAGGTAGAGTTGGATTGTTTTAAAAAAATAATAATAATTAAGCAACCAAAATGATCAAGGGCCTTGGGCAATGCCTCATGAGGAAAGATTACAACATTTGAAGTTTTGGAGATTACAGAAAAGTAACAGGAGGCATAAAAGAGGAGTGGATGGGGAGAAGCTTTATCCCTCTCTCATAATAAAACTTGGGGGCAACCACTGAAGCTGTTCTTCAAGGACAGGACTGGTCTCTTTTAAAGCAGGCCACCAGCCTACCTTAACTTAAGCAGGTGGAGGTTAAACATGAAGTGTATGTGCTTAATCATTACATGTGCATTGTAAGCATTATAATACAGAAGACTATGTGGGAAGATGAGTGAGAGAACTTCACAACATGCTTCTTTAAACATTTCTGACCTCCAGACAAAAGCTACAGAACAACAGCTGTGGCTGTGTGAGTGGCCAGCTACTCCTTTCAGTGTTCTGAATAGCACAGTTAAGGACTTCTGCTTCATATCTCATGCCAATGCTGAGGGGTGGTGAAGGTTCAGAGCTGTGTATGCCATGTGGCCTGTTGATGCCTCTTTAGGCGCCGAGGCAGATGTTATCCCAACTACAGTGTTGAAGCAAGATTCAGCTGCCAGTGTGGTTTGAATGTGGGGTGCATCATCTTGTTTTTTGCCTCAGGCAGCAAAATGTCTTAGCCCAAAGTTTGGTCCGTGTGCGGTGCCTTTATGCCTCTTTTTTCACTGCACAATCGAACCTAGCAGTGAACACAGAACTTCTGTTAGGCCGGAAACTATTGAGTTTGGTTCTTTCGAGAATAAAAGTAATATGGGTGTCCCTGGAAGGAATTCATAGCAATATAGTCATCATGGTACTGTGAGCTTTCTTAGAAGAATAGCCACTCACATCTACATATTGATATATGGCTGCATAGACTTAATGCTTAATGATCTGTGATGGAGATGCGATTCTGATGAATAGCAATGCTTGCCTTTTAGGTGACTAGTTACTCACATTTTAGCAAAATTGCAAATTGTTCCTAATGTAGCAATGCGATTTCTTACCTCTCCTCAAATTGATAAACCTCTCAGCCATTCTGCTTTCATATTTCCTTTTGCCTCTAATGCCTAAAAGGTAAAGCATGTTTACTGCTGTTATAGGTAGCAGGCTGGGCAACATAAAATCCCAGTTTTCTCTGAAATACTTTTCTTGGTCTGGTAGTTATGGCCTTTCTTCCTTTAGCAATAATCATGCTGGAGAAATTACTTCAGAAATAGATAGATATCTCTCAAAATTGTCTATTTATGTGAGTGCAATATTTTCTACAATGTAATGCCTGCCAACCTGGCTCTTATCGAGCATGTTTCCTAACCTTTGGCCAGCATGACCTCACTTGTCTCCATTTTTAGAAAGGCAGGGAGCCTTCAAACTGACTCCATTTTGTGGGAAAAATTCAAATGCAGATCGGAAATTTGTGCAAATGAAGCAGGACCATAAGAGTTGGAAGGAACCTTCAAGGGCTATGTTGCCGTAACAAAACAAATCCACTTTAAAGAAAACTCACAGACTTTTTGCAGTTAGGAATGTGACGGAGAAATGCCCTGAAAACTTTTGAATGACTGAATTATTAACAGGGAGATTTATAAACACCCTGAATGCAAATCAGGAGATCATCTGCACAAGTCCCTGCCTACACATAAAAAGGTAAAGGGACCCCTGACTGTTAGGTCCAGTCGTGGCCGACTCTGGGGTTGCGGCGCTCATCTCGCTTTATTGGCCAAGGGAGCCGGCGTACAGCTTCCGGGTCATGTGGCCAGCATGACTAAGCCGATTCTGGCGAACCAGAGCAGCACACGGAAATGCCGTTTACCTTCCTGCCGGAGCAGTACCTATTTATCTACTTGCACTTTGACGTGCTTTCGAACTGCTAGGTGGGCAGGAGCAGGGACCGAGCAATGGGAGCCCACCCCGTCGTGGGGATTTGAACCACTGACCTTCTGATCAGCAAGTCCTAGGCTCTGTGGTTTAACCCACAGTGCCACCCAATATTTCTACTTCCAGGTGCACATGTAACTCTTGGTGGCTCTTCTTAACTTAAACGTTTGACAACTACTTCTTTACAAAACCCGTTTCACTCCTAGTAGGGCGGTGATAGAGAACGCCGTGCCCAGGGGCCAAATGCCTCCAGGCCTCTCCCCAAGCGACACCCATTTCTCAGCCACACCTTCTCTCTCCTGAGGCCACACCCCTCGCCAGCCTGACTTCACAACCTCCTTGCATGTTGCAGCCTGGATGGAATGTGCCCTTGAACTTTGCTATGCTTCTTGCTTGCCTGCATGGAGGGTAGAGGGGAATATGTGCGTCTGTACATAGTATTATTAGCATTCATTGCCACACCCACTTTTGCCTCTGGCCCCACCCACCACTGTCATATGGTCTTCAGAAGGATGCCCAGAAGGGAACTTGGCTCCCAGGCTGAAAAAATGTCCCTATTGCTGCAGCAGGGCAAAAAGGACATTTTTTTGTTCACCTTTTGTTCCTTTTCCCTCTTCAATTTTTCTGTAAAATCTAGTTTAGGAGGAGAAAGTTAAATACACAGACGCTGCTACTCCTAATATAGAGGAGAATGTGTTATGCAGCAAATCACCCCAAAGCCAGCCCACCTGTTTCTCTCTGTAAAACAAACATACTGCCCACTCTCCAATTCATTACGTTCTTTCTAGACCGTTGTTTTTCTTCATGTACGCAATGGCATTTTGGAAAGCCAGCCAGCAGTTTAAGTTCCCACTTGTGCAAGCTGCAAATGTATAATGCAGTGTAATCAAAAAGACCATCTGTATAAAGTTAGGCCCATGCTTAAATGCCTCATCACACGGATACAACCTTAACTAGTGGCAATTAGTTTCTGTTACAGAACATCAGAGTCATTGGTGAATGTTTGCCCAAGTACAAGTTGGATTTTGACCGTCAAGAGAAATGTTTCCTTGCAATAGTTTAAGATAACATGAACCCTATTTTTAAAAGGGGGTGCACCTACGACATGTCTCTGTCTTCGAATTTATGTGCACCAGTGGACAGTTTCGTTTGAGGTTTTTCTTTAATGTATCTTTGAAATGAAGATTGCAAATCAGTGTCATTATAGGTATACTAGAGTCTGTATTTAAGTTAGGAAAGGTGTAGGTGACAGGCCTTCCTGTGATGCTTCATCACGATTCCTAATGTCAGAGAGCGCGCACAGTGTACCAGGGCTATAAAAGCATACAGTGCCAGAGCTATAAAAGGCAAACACAGATGAGTTGAAACTATAGTCTTAACTATAGTTGAGCAATAAGAAGCTGGCTTCAGGCTCTAACACCAGCCACACAGCTGGATCCCTAAGGTAATTGTGTGGATTCCCAGTTGAAAAGCTGCCTGCGGTCCAATTGAAAGCTAGCAAAATTTAGCTAATCCTGATTAAAAGTCATCCGGCACACCTTCACATTATGTTGTAGGGCAGCACCTTATTCAAAGTGCCATGTATATCTCATAAGCCTATAGATCAGTTCTGCATAACTCTTACAGGGATTACGATTAACCCAGTGATGAAAGTGGATTACCATGTTTTGGCAGAGCTCCCAAAATGTTATACTGGTACTCTAAGCTAAGTGATGAAATTGAGGCAACCCCACTGCTTAGAAATGTGTGATGCTTTGATCCTGTCCATTTCTCAGGCCTGGGTGTTTGATTATTTGTCCTAAGTTCTGGACAACTTGATAAAGGGTAGAGCAATACCCTCTGGTTGTACACATGAAGGGGACACCCCTTGAACAAACCAAACACACATCTTTTCGTTAGGGAGAAGAAAAGAAAGCTAGAAGGGAGCGGGGCACCGATATGATTCAGATATGATTAAAAAGAGGATATTTGTCGGGTAGTCAGCACAGGAGGAAAACACAGGTTCTGAACACCTCCCTGGGGAAAAGTTCAAGCAATAAGAAAATGCCACTAACCATTGTTCATGTGCATTATGCTAGCTTTACAAAATGGGGAGGGCTGAGGGGGAGCGGTGTAGATAGAACTGAGCCTCGCAGTATCAGGAAAAGTATTTGGACTGCATTTAAGTGAGAAGGATTAGCTTGCATGATGTTGATTTATAAATGGCAACATCCAATCCCTTATATTCTCTACTGCAGTCATCTCTCCTGCACAGTAATTCCCAGTGTTCCCTTTTGAAAGCCCTTGATACTCAGTTAGCCCCGAGGTATAATGTTTGATAATATAACTACTGCTTCTGTCACTGCATTTTGTATGAACACATTATATGTGGCCCAGAATGGTAAAGATTTATGTATGGGTATGAAAAATAAAAATCAGCATTGATTAAAAGCCCCAGATAGGCCATCTAATACCGCCCAAAGAACATCAGTTATTTTGCATTTTGACGTGGCGATTGATAACTCATAAATGCAAGCAGGAATGACAAATGCGGATGGAAACTGGCTTTGACAAAAACGATAACAGTATCAGTCTCGAGGGGCGATGGAGGTATAAGCAGGAGCTGTTTAAAATATTTAATCATTTTATGAAGGCTGCAAGATGTTGTTTGACCCTGAAGGAGTGTGAATGTCACATGGATCAGAAATTGCCAAGTCTTTGAAGTGAAATAAAAAAATGGTGTTATTATAGATCCTTCTTGACATCCTATCATTTTTGTATAGGATTAAAAATATGTATACAAAGCTCTAGATAAAGGACTCTAGCAAAAGATGTCTTGGTTGAAGGGAAGAAAAAAAAGCAAAGACATACTGTTGTGAATTTTTACTTCAAAATCTCAGAGCATCTCTTTTATATTCTTTTAGAATGGCATGAATAGATCCAGCCATCCCTAGTAAAAAGATTCCTGTGGGTTTTTAACTACAGGGCAAATTACATTTCACTTTTGTTCTTGTGCATTTGACTTGTGGTCCTGGAAAAAAATATCTTTTTATCCCAGCGTTTAGCTAAGAATTGGCTATTATAAGTGTGTGTTTGTGCATTGTGTGTGTGTATTCATATAGCACGTAACTGGATGACATTAGCAATATTTACACACAGAGATAAACATATAGTTGGTGTGCAAGTATATGCTAACATGAAGGACTGATAAAGGGTCCATAATGGATCGCAGCCAACAGCTCATCAATATTATTTTTAAAAATCATACCAGTTATTTCAATTTTTAAAATTTATAACCCAACTTTAATTGATTACACACAAAAAAATTGCTTTCATGCAGCATTGTTATTATATAGTAAACCATTCACTATAAATAATTACAGAAGAATTAAACTGATGACCCCAAAAAATACCTTGCACTCAGATGTCTGGTGGGGAAAAGGTCTCTGCTTGTTGTGTCAACGTCTCAGTGAAAGGAGTTTGAGAGGATTCTGGGGCGAAGGAGTTCCTCAAAGGGGCGCCACTACTAGGAACTTGCACTTACAGTATGCATCAGCTTTCAGCCACATGAAATAGCTTTAAAAGCTGGGCCCAATCAGTAGCTCATTGTGCATTACTCCACGTGAGAAAGGTATACATGAGAGCAGGTTGCTGAGCTCAGTCTAGTCCAAATTCAAGCATAAATGTGTGAATGGAGTATCATATAATGTGTTGCATGTGCAGCAATGCACATTTTATTATGCTTTTCTGTTGTTTCCTTCTACGTAGGTTTTCATTCTGTTTTGCTTTGCGTGTTCAGACCTTTATTGATTACAGCAAGTGGGTGGTTGCATAGGCTCTGGTTTGACTAGCTCCCTGCACCGTTGCAGGTAGCGCTGACCCAGAGCACCAGCATAGGTCAGCCTAGGGTGGACACCTGAATAAGTGGAAAGCCGGGAACAGGCCATCTCTGCCACCCAAATGCCCCCCTGGACTCAGGCACAGGCACAACCCCCTCTCAGGGGTTGACCAAACCATCGAGTCCCTGGAATCCTTTAATGGAATACCCTTCTCATAGGGATGGCGAGACCGGGATCAGCCAAGTGGGGAAAATTCCTGCCATGCCCCTGGTCAAGGTCAAGCACAAAGCCCTAAAGTAGGGACAGTTGGGCGGGTGTTCCAAATGCACGCGCCGAAAGAGGAAGCTCTGGGTCACGTGCATGGGTATATATGGGTCCCTTGATCCGTTTAGCCTGCGTCCCATTGGCCTGATTGAACCCTGCATCAAAGGACCTACCAATTGAATGTTGTGGCTAACCAATCATCCCTACCCACAACACAGGGTTTGGTTCCCAGGTCTCACCGCAGCAGGTGCCCTCTTTAAGGGAGGACCCGATTTACCAATAGACCTAGATAAATAAGACCTAGTTTACCTGTGATTCCTGCCTTGCAGGGGGCTTGACTAGATGACTCTTGGGGGTCCCTTCCAACCCTACAATTCTATGAAATTCAGAGCAATCCTTTTCCCCCTACTTCCTTTCCAGTCAATGTACAACCCTATTAAAGCAGAGAGGCTCCCATTTAACTCTCTTTTACTCCTGTGGTGTAAAATCAGCACACTGGCATTTAAATTGACTTCAGCACTTAACTGGATATGCCTCTGTAACGTTATTATGGCTTAATTTGTAGGTGCTCAGGAAAAGACGGTTGAGAAACATTTCCTTTCAGTGTCTGCATGTGCCTTGTCCGTATTCTTTTTCCCCTCCCTCTGCAGATTGACCTAATCTGTGCATTTCATCAAAGCAACAAATCATTAAACTCTGGCATATAATTTGCTTATTTGGAGGTTGTCGTGAATATCTGCATCATTTCCTTTTCCTCCCATTTAGCATTTTGCTTTCCAATTACAGATATTTCTCTTCAACCTGCATTTTGTGACCTGAACTAATATTCCCTGCTAGGAACCGGCTAAGCTTCTTGCTTGCAATGTACCGAGGTCCCCGTACATTGTTTGAGCCACTAGGAAATTGCACATATAATCAGTTCAGAGTACAGTGCGGTCACAGTTCTTTGTGTTTCCTGCTTGAGCTGATCCTTTTATTTGCTTAGGATACGGGAGGTGCTTTGTTCGGAGCAGCAGAAAGGTTTTAGCCCGTGCTCATTTACATGTTTCATTGACTGCAGCTAAGCACACCAAATATATGATAGGCAACAAAAGCCCATCGAAAATAACCGCTGTCACCACTGCAGCATGCTGCACCTCCTGCAGCAAAATCTGCACTGTAATAAACCTTATTCCTGCAGTATCTAGAGATAGCTGTATCTGAATTCAGAGATGCCGAAACAACAGCAGTCGAAAAGTGTCTGCCCAGGGTGGTGGTATGGAGGGGTGGTGGTGGTGAAACAAGAGCAATCTCGTACAAGGCTTGGCAGAGATATTGGCCAAGGGACTTCTATTTTTGGTAGCATTCCGACCATTTCTGCCTGGTGCATTCAAATATTTATTCAAGAATTAATGCCGTCACTAGATTCCTTTTGTACAGTGGTACCTTTGGTTAAGTACTTAATTCGTTCCGGAGGTCTGTACTTAACCTGAAACTGTTCTTAACCTGAAGCACCAGTTTAGCTAATGGGGCCTCCTGCTGCCGCTGCGCTGCCAGAGCACGATTTCTGTTCTCATCCTGAAGCAAAGTTCTTAACCTGAAGCACTATTTCTGGGTTAGCGGAGTCTGTAACCTGAAGCATATGTAACCTGAAGCATATGTAACCTGAGGTACCACTGTATTATTATTCCCTGGTATCATCACTGTACAGAACGATTTGCTTCAGTGCCTCAGAAGAAGCTATGTCATAACATGTCGGGCCATTGGTCTTTCTACCTCAGGACTGCCTCCACTGGTAAGGCTTCTCCGGGGTTTCAGGTAGAAGTCTCCTAGCTGGAGATGCTGGAGATTGAACCTGGTGCCTATGAAATGCCACACAGTTAATCTACCACTGAGCTGTCCCCCAGATTTGTATCGGCTTTTGCAAATGGTTCGGAGCACCAATCCATATATAGTCTACAGGGCCTAGAAAATTCTGTTGCGCTTCCCCCTCCCTGCATAGCACCAGCATTACAGTCACACACACAAAGAATCCAGAAGTGAAATATTTGTGTGGAAAGTTGCTGCACGCAACGCCAGGGTTGGACCTGCACATTAAGATAAGGCAGCTTCTCAAGTAACTTGGTCCTGGGTTGTGGAATGAGAAGATTACATATTATTTCAGAACTTCTATAGCCTTGTTTGTTAGGGTTGTAATGCTAAAGGACGAACAGGGAAGAAAGGTCAGGTGACCACACTGCGGGTCCACGTCAGGAAGGCACGGATACCGCACAAATCTTCCCCTCAGCCCCATTCCACGCAGAGACACTGGAATATGCAGTTCACATCTCACATAAATGCCCACTTGATTCATTAGACAGACACATCAATAGATGTTCACGAAGCTCATTTCTACTCTGTCTTGGGCAAGTGAGATTTATGCTTTATCAGACAAGGATAAACTG
Source organism: Podarcis vaucheri (assembly GCF_965113315.1). Classification (NCBI taxonomy): domain Eukaryota; kingdom Metazoa; phylum Chordata; class Lepidosauria; order Squamata; family Lacertidae; genus Podarcis; species Podarcis vaucheri. Next base: position 38,868,501 of record NC_138766.1, read on the forward strand.
ACTCACAGTATTTACTTGTCTATTCACCATGTTTCTTTTCTACATAGGTGCTCTAGTTTTTGCCTAAGGGGCTGAAACATGCTAGCCAACCAGCTTCCAGACTAGTCAGTGGGGCATCACAGTGTCAGATGCAATTACCTGTCCTGCCTTCCCCATTCTAAGCCTTTAGCGTAGGAAATATCGAAAGAGTTTCCAGAAAGGCACATGCACTGACAGGTGCTTGCAAGGATGCTGTGCATTGCTTTGGTGGCCCTTGACTATTTTGAGCTCCCTGCTGCCTTCCTGTTACCTTTGTGTTGGAAAGGCAGCACTCTGTTCTGTAGCGTACTCTCCTCCTCTAGCCAGGACAAAAGTGGCTCCCAGCTCTGTGCTGCAAATACCTGTCAGGTTGGTTTGTCTATTCTTGTGGTGCTGCAGAAAAGTGTTCCTCAATTATCCTAGCAGGCTTCACTTCCCTGCAGCTGATGACACCATGTCAAGAAGCCTTACATAAGGCTGTTGTCCCAGAATCCACATCCCCTTCACTTCCATTCAGGAAACCATTGCTGTTGCCAGGGGACAGGCCAGCTGAACCTTAGCTTCACAATAGAGAGAAGGGCACCACAGACTGGCAGGAAAGACAATGTTTAACTCTGAAGGCAAATAAGCTCTAGTGTTAAACATACACATACCGGTAGTTGGATGTACTGAGAATCAAGAGAACCAAGAAATGAAGAGTTGTGAAGATGATAGGTAACGTCTTTACTAGGCCTGAAAAATCTCAGAGCTTGTTCAATGAATAGGCTGAAGTTCATGAAGTTGAAGGTGACCTGAGAACATAGACCGTGGTAGCTCAGAAAGCCCACTTATTCCTTCATGCTGTAGCATCCTGCTTCACAGCTTTGTGGGGTTAATCCATGTGACGTCTATTTAATACTAAGCAAAACATGTGGTGCACTAAACACTTTATTAATCAACACAACACAGTGTTTCTCATTTGTGATTTTTTTTTAAAGTCCTCATGAAAATTGGTCAAATTTCTCCAAATATACATATATTGTTACAGGCCACGCCACTCTCTGAGCAGTACAAGATTCCAGGGGTCCAGGCACTTACCCAGGGTTTGTGTTTCCTCTAGAAATGAGGCATAGGGGAGACTGGGTGCCTTTAGGATATATGGCTTATTTACACATATATACAACCTGATCCAGTTATGGTGGTGCTCAAAGCATTACACTCCCAGAGAATTCTGTTTCTCCCATTCCTACAGCCTCTGATTCAAAATGTCAGCCTACATCGGGCTTTGACCCCCACCCACCCAGCTTGCCGCATTTAACCAACTGACACATTTCCCCCTTGATCACGCCACAGCCAATTGAAATCCCCAAACTTCCTCCTAATGAAAACTCTGGCACTGTATTCCAACTGATGATCTCAGAACTCAAGGAGGGGCTCCACCCATTTGCTGGCTGACACAGAGTATTTGCTTTGCTGATAGCCCATTTCTCTGCCTTTGTCCCTTGCTAATAGTTCATCTTCTCCCAGACAATTTCCTGGGCATGGAAAAACTGGTCTGTCCTTTATTTTGATACTGCCAAATTAAAGCATCTGGCAGCCCATCTTAATACTCCAAGCTCTGATTAAACACCAACACTGATTAGACCCAGGAATTTAGCGGAATCAAGGCACCCACTAACTCATAACAATATTTTCAAATGCAATTGTTTTCCATATGCACATTTATGTACAATGTATAATGCATTTTGCACACCATTTTAAAAAACGTAGCCCTTTTTTGCACACATGATTTGGTTGGAGAACTGCACTGCAAAAGTTGGAAAAGCACACAATTTTTAGGATAACTGCATTGCAGTCCACATATCATTTCTGGAAGGGTGAAGTGGGTAGGTTCACATTCAGATGCGAACCAAACTGAATTTCTCCCCCATCCCTAATTCATATATGTATTGACCATGGCTCTAAATATGCCACAGATTGCTACAAAGGCTGCAACCTTGAGAATAGTTTGCACCCATGTTTAATTTAAGATTTCATTTCCCTTGCATTATTAGTTTGTGGGCAATACGTGGCAAGGCAGCTTTATTATACAACATGCTCTTGTTACAGGGCCCTGCAAGCTCTCCCAGTAACAATGCTTTCAAGTCAATTGCTTTCAGCTTCATCAGTTCTGCAGAGAAGCAGCAAGGTGCTGAAATAATTTGCCCCCAAGATTATTCTACATACAAGTGTGCACCTGTGGGACAGTCTGGTGCTGCCACAGCTCACACTCTGCAGCCTTTTAGCAAAGGGCATTTGGAAATAGAGGACGTAACTGTTTTGCAAGGCGGGGATGGGAGAGCAGCAGATCTTCAATCAGAACATGATGTCCTACCAAAAACCAAGGCAAGATATATTTTAATTGTCTCTCTGCTTTTAAAGTCTTTTGTGGGTCATTAGTTGAGTCCTCAAACTTCTCAGAATGAGCCTTTCTAAATTAGGAAGATAACAATCTGAACTTCATCAGATACAATGAACGTACGCAAGCAAATGGACTGTAATCTATGAAAGCTGATGCCATAATAAACTTGTTAAGTTTCTGAGATGCCACAAGAGTTGCTTTTTCACATATCTACCCCTCTGCAAAACACTGAATTGTATTCAACATAGCACTGTGAATATTCCATCAACACAAGGATTTCTCCTTGCATGATGGAGTGTTGCTCCCCTCCTGCCCCCATGCTCTCCCTAAATCTGGTTGGGGGCATATTTGTTTTTAATTGATTTTAGCCATGTTTTATATATTTTCGGACATGCATACCACTTGGATATTGCTTTTTTTTTAAAGCAAGCAGCTTACAAACTTACTAAATAAGAAATAATTAAGCTTTTGGGTCACTTTTTAAAGTTCAATACTGCTTTGTGTCTGCCTTATTTTCCCAAGTGCACCATGACATCTATCCACAATTCCTGCTCTCTTTTCTCAAAGTGTAGTTCTATTTATCAAAGTCATCAAGACAACCACAACGGGGGGGGGGGGTGCAATATACATGCACAGATCGTGTGCAACAAAATCCACAATCAAAAATAGCTTTAAAATGCAGGCAATTTTGACTCAGAAAGCATCATCCATTTTAACAATTGTGTCCTAGTTTTGATGGCTACAGCAAGGAACTTGGTAGGGTTGGAATCTACCATTAAAATTGAAACATAAAATTCATCTGAGTTTTTCCAAGTGTAAAGAAGGAGCTGGGGAGATAAATCGAGATCTTATATCCCTATAAAAATTACAATACAGAACACAGGCTAACATTTCCACTGAGCCACTTCTGCAAGGACAAACTCTCAAATGCCAAGGCCGCCTGGTAAATCGATCGTCCCTAACTGCTGATGGCAAAGCATTTAACCGCCATGGCGTCCCCAAAAAGAGAATCATGGGAATTGTGGTTTGTTGAGGGCGTTCACAACTGTGCCCCTGCAAGGGGTCTCTTAACAACTTTTTCAACCCAAGCTTCAGGAAGAAGAAGAAGAAGAAGAGTTTGGATTTGATAACCCGCTTTATCACTACCCGAAGGAGTCTCAAAGCGCCTAACAATATCCTTTCCCTTCTCCCCCACAACAAAGACTCTGTGAGGTGAGTTGGGCTGAGAGACTTCAAAGAAGTGTGACTAGCCCAAGGTCACCCAGCAGCTGCATGTGGAGGAGCGGAGACGCGAACCCAGTTCACCAGATTACGAGTCTACCGTTCTTAACCACTACACCACACTGGCTCTCCAGGAAACATAGTATACTGCACATTTCTTATGTACATAAATAAACTTTAATGCAAAATATGTATTTTGCTCTTGCTACAGTGCATATCACAGAGAAACACTTTGATCTTGCATAAACTTTTCCTACTATTCATGGCAGCAACTAAACATTTTGCGGTTGTTGTTTTTTTCCTGTCACCTGGTTATCTGTATCAGCTTACAGCAAAGATACCTAGAATGATGACGGGTGTGATTTAAAGCAAGTTTCTAACTCTTTGGGCCTGCAGTTCTGTAAATATATATACCTGGAAATATCTCCCCTTGAGTATAGTGAGGCTTTCTTCTAAGTAAACATGCCCAGGCTTGCACTGTCCAGAAGCAAACCTGGTGCACTATAGAATACATATCCTCACAATTGCGATGTCAATTTGGCTCTGAGCAAGATTACTTACTTGAAGGCTACTAACTGGCTAGTTGGCTGATAGCTACGTAGAACAGCATTTCTCTGTGACATAAGGTGAGTTCACACAACACCTCCCCCCCCCCACACACACACATTTGCAGTACAGTGGTACCTCGGGTTACAGACGCTTCAGGTTACAGACTCCACTAGGCCAGAAATAATACCTCGGGTTAAGAACTTTACTTCAGGATGAGAATAGAAATCACACGGTGGGGGCGCAGCAGCAGCGGGAGGCCCCATTAGCTAAAGTGGTACCTCAGGTTAAGAACAGTTTCAGCTTAAGAACGGACCTCCAGAACAAATTAAGTTCTTAACCCGAGGTACCACTGTATAGGTGATTAGGGTTACATGGGGCAATGGCAACATGCAACCAGGTCACACTCCCTCTGCTATGCAAAGCAGCCATACACACATATCAGCGCATGGGAACAGGGTTTCCCCATTGTGTTGAGCAGGCTTAATAGGGTTCCATTGAGACAGGTGTGGAGCCACTGCATACAGCTGCCAAACCCACACCTGGAGGGATGTGTATGCCTTATGTGTGTTGTTGGAGGAGCGTGGGTCTAGTTTGCTTGAGTCCACAACCACTTCCTGTGTGTTTTCACTGTCCATGTTAATGTGGCTCACAGAGTCTAGCAGAGAGTGTTTGACTGAACCACTGTGACATTTTTTTATAATGCTTGACCTCAAAAGCCAGAATATTTGTCCCCACTTAATTCTTTTGCATGGAAAAGCAGACTTTTTAATGTGTTAAACAGAGAATCGGGGAATCCATTTTAAGTACATTGGTGTTACACTCAGATATTTTAAACAAGGTTATTTTGGGGAGACATTCCACATAATTTATTTATTTTATATCAAAATGAAAACTACAATTTTTAAAATCTCATTTGATTTTCTACGTCCATTTTCAATTTGATTTTTCGTTAGCCTGAATGGGGAGGAAACAGAGCTAGGTTTTTAACACTTCTGAGAAAGATCGCTAAACAGAGGAAGCACAGTCTGAATGATTACGTGTCAATCTATGAATGAGCTCTTTTTGCCAAAAAGGCAGATGCCACTCAGCTGGAGAAAATTCTGAGGTGAGAAGCAAAGTTGATGAAACATTGAGAAAGTCTGACATATGAAGAAACTAGGTGCATTTACCTAGAGGAAGACACTGCGGTGGAAAATGAGGGGCTTGATGGAGACAGATCAGTATCTTTTTTTTAAAAAAAAGTGAGTGGAATTCACTTTTTAGGAGCCAACTCATGAAACAACAAGTAACTGGCTAATGTTGCAGTAAAGAAATAACCAGTTTGGAATCTGAACAAGACAGACATGCCTTCATTAAGAATACTTCATTTCATTTCCTCTCCCTTCTGGCTTTTTACATTCCCCCTCTAGAAGCCAGCCCAGATTCTGTGATTCCTAAGCATGCTCAGTCTCCACTGGCCAGTTTGGGTTCCCCTTTCCTTTAGGGTTACCCCACTATAGAAATATTGTACTCCTGGAAAACTTTGAGATTCCCCCAAGCCTGTTTCCATTGTGGCAAGATAAAGACCCACTCCCAGACAATGAGTTTGTATTAGGATTGTACGGGGAGGTTTTGCAATCACCTTCCCTAGATATTTTGAGCAGCATACATGACTCCTTTAAAATCAGATTTGGAGATTCTTGCAGGTGTAGATTAGATTAGATTAGATTAGATACCACCGACTTCAGTTCTAGGATTTCATGTAGATGCACCTTTGACTTTGATCCAAATTTGGCTTTTGCTTCAAAACTGAATGCCACTTTTCCCCAAAACAGGCTTGTATGTTGGAGTCCATGATTGTCCGCTGGTGTTCAAGCAAATGTCTCCCTTACTACACAAACACTCTTTGCAAACGTACTTATTTTTTCCATGCCGTATTAACCTAAAGCAGTAGCAGTGAAATGTTCGCAGAGCCCAAGGTATGCTACTTATATCGCCTAATTTCCCATGTAGCCTTCCAATAAGCAGCATGTACTCTCTGGTGCCTTGTACAACATTAAGCATCCTGATTAATAATTCAAAAGGTCTAATTCTTAGTCTAAATGGAGCAAATAACAGTACAGTACTGGAATTTTGGGGAGGGGAGGGAGGAAAGCAAGTGAGCTAAAAACTTCCAGAGCTCTTCAAAGGCAAAGATGCAAAACATTTTTTTCAGTCAGGCAGAAAAAACGACCACGGCCCTTGCATTTTCTCCATTTCGTACCATTCTCCCATTTCAAATATCCTTGCTCCTAAACACGAGACAACGTGTGATTATACAGAAGTGAAATCTCTCAGGGAAATGAGTGGAGGTGCTTAAATTTGTTCTGATTTACAAAGGCGGCATATTTCGCCACCCCCTTTAAAGTGGTGGAGTGGGAGGGAGGGAGGGGGGAGACACCTTCTCTCCCCCCCCCTCCATATAATGGCAAACAACCTCCTGCAAAGTCAACTTCTTTTTCTGAAAGTCATTGCTAGTTTTATAATTTCTGAGTCATTAGATAACAGATAGAACTCCACACTTAGTGGTTTCAAATGTTTATGGTCTGCAATTCATTCTTAATGAGCTCTCTCCATGTCTTTATTCTTCTTCACACACCCCTGCTGGGAAATGTCTTACTCTGCCTTGGCTTTTTGTTAATGATTCCACAATCATTTCAGAGCCATTTCTTCTGCCTTATGTAATTCTGACACGGCATAAGAGTCGAGCTCTGCAGCCTCACAGTTGGAAATGTAACCTTTAATGTATTAATTTTTCTTGCTCAAAACAATTTAACCTCTGCTGTAGTTTTCAAATTGCTAAGCCTCCCAATTAAACGCCTTCCTTAAAAAGTCCTAGAGGACTTCCCCAATATTATATTTCAACAAACCCTACCTAAGACGAGCTCCCTCAACCCCTCCCCCGGTATACTTTACACATTCATTATCTGTTTTGCAAATGCGATCCATGTTGTCGATTTTTTTTTAAAATAAAACAACAGGAGGATAACAATTAATTAAACTGGTTATGAACGCTAAATAAAAGAAACTGCACGTGGAAACAAATTATTGCAGAATTAGGAGAAAGATGAGTCATTGAGGCAAAAGGCATATCTGTCATATTCTCCCTGGCAGCCAGGGACTGGCTGTTTAGATTAGAACTGTCCACATGAAGATCCAGCCCAAGCCAGAAGCGGTCGGAATGTGAAAATTAATCACGGCAACATGAAGTCTCTATCCACTTCTCTCTCTCTCTCTCTTTTCACCACCTGGTACTTAATAGCAAACATGTCCAGCAAGTTGTAGGGCCTGCTGGAGAGATTCTGCACCAGCATCAGGCTGAAGGTAATACTTTTTCATAGTGGGGAAGGTCGCCATTTTTATTTATTTTTTTAAAGCATTTTGGCGAGACAGTATCTCCCATCACTTATATGGGCACCACTGCTAACAAAGTTAACCAGGTGGCTGGCTGCAGATCGTACTGCAGGCATGGCTTCATTTATTATCTCAGTACTAATCTGGTCTCGTGTTAGCAGGAACGATCTCACTCACTCTCACACACACATCTAATGCACTTAGGTGTTGCTTAAAAAGAGGACCCCCCCCCAAAAAAGAGGACAGAAAATACACAGATTTGTAAAGGGGGGGAATGTGACCAGGTATCTTACCTGCTCAGTCCAAATACTAACTACTGACAGGCAACTCCGAAGCCCCAACTCTCCCTTCTTATGGTTCTTTTTTGGACTTGGACTTCCACTAGACAGCCCTTCAGTAGAGGACTTGCATTTGACAGCTCTTCAGGAAGAGAACTGTCCTCTTTGTGAAGTAGGTCGCACGCCCACCAGATCTACAACTGTGTGTAGCTTCATACTAAAACAAAAATTAAACCCCCCCCCACAGCATCATATAAACAACAGTATCAAATTAGTATATGTGGTAGTCAGTTTGCTGGGAGTGTCCTGGGACCATATAACACCAGTCCTAAAGGATCTAAACTGGCTCCTAGTGCATTTCCAAGCACAATTCAAAGTGTTGGTGCTGATTTTTAAAGCCCTAAACGACCTCAGTCCTGTATACCTGCAGGAGTGTCTCTACCCCCATCATTCAGCCTGGACACTAAGGTTCAACTCCGAGGGCCTTCTGGTGGTTCCCTCACTGTGAGAAGTGAAGTTATAGGGAACCAGGCAGAGGGCTTGGTTGTGAGTCCCACTCTGTGGAATGCCCTCCCATCAGATGCCAAGGACGTAACTAACTATGCAACCTTTAGAAGACATCTGAAGGCAGCCCTATATAGGGAAGTTTTTAATGTTTGGTATTTTATTATGCTTTTATAGTTGTTGGAAGCTGCCCAGAGTGGCTGGCACAACTCAGTCAGATGGGCAGGGAACAACAACAACAACAACAGCAACCCTATTATTATTATTATTATTGTAACACAGAGTGTTTAATTGTGAGCATTGAACTGGAAGGGCAACTCATTCACTTCAGAGGAGGGGACTAAACAATGGAAGAGCATAAGAAGAATGGTGATGAATAAGGCCAAAGGCCTATCCAGTTCACAGTTCTGTTTCCCACAATGACCAACCAGATGCCTATGGGAAGCCTATAAGCAGGAGATGACAACAATAGCCCACTGTGGTTCCTCAGTAACTAGTATTTACAGCCATGAATATCAGTTACTAACACTGGATGTAGTATATAGCTATCATGACTAGCAGCCTTCATCATATGGAGAAAGATATGTAATCATCTTTCCCTCCAAGTGAGTCATTGGTCTGATGTACATATGGGCGGGGGGACAGGACATGCAGAGTTCTTGACTGGGCCATTCATGATACAGTAGAACCTCAGTTTTTGAATGTACGGTAATTTGTTCTGGAAGTCTGTTCAACTTCTGAAACGTTTGAAAACAGAGGATCAAAGGGATGTCAGCAAGTTCAATGGGGAAATTTAAGAAACGAGCCTCAGAAGTCGAACGGTTTCCAAGGCGTGTTTGAAAACAGAAGCATTCACTTCCGGGTTTTTGGCATTCAGTATATGTTTGAATGTATAATGTACATTTTCTAGCATGCCACTAGGTATTGCACTGCAGATACTTTTTTATATAGAACAACCCTTGTAAATTAGCTTTCTCGGCAACTCTTTTTTGAAGCTGCAACTACAATTAAAATAAATTGAAAACTCAAAGTTTGGGGAACGTAGCACTTAACCGGCTGAAATGATTGACAGACCTTTACGTATAGATAACAGTAATATATATTTTACGAATCTTTGGCAAGAAGAAAGCAGGAACCAAAACAGAAATACCCGTTTCATAAGTGTGAAGACAGTTAACCTTTAAACAGATGGATAACTCCAGACAGCACTGTAAAATTAATAGAGCCTAAACGGTAGGTCTCAAAGCTACCAAATACATCTTTGGAGACCATGTTTTTGAGATAACCATAAATCATTTCTCCCCTTATCAGTCCCGTATGCATATATTGGCTCCAAGGCCTGTTAAGCTATAAATATGTATGCCACAACACATCGTCAACTGATCCAATACTCTAATATCAAAGGTTTGTGATCTAGTTACTCACACTGTACTATCCGCTGGTTCCCATTATATTAGTCATAACAACCATGTTATTGCCAGTGAGGGCTTGAGACACATCTACCGGGAGCCCTTGAATTAACTCCAAGAGCACTTCCCATGGGGGTGGTCATTACTCCCTTTATCTTATTTGCAAGGCTCTCGCTCACTAAATCATGCCTTTTATCTCAAATATGTTTTATTCTCTCCCCAGCTGCATTGCTGAAACTGCAAGTAACTATATGCTTATGTGAGAGGCAACATTAGAGATGGGCGAAACCAAATACTGCGCTTAATGCGCCACATCTGAAGCTGGTCTACCCTGTGGCAAAGCTCATGTTCTGACGTGTACCGCAAGCAGATGCATGCTTATCAACCACCCAAAATTAGTAGGCAAAGTCACGACGCTAAGCTACTACCAAAGCGTGCTCAGCAACTAACTCCATTCACGAGTGTTACATGGTCAAATTCAGAACCAGAATGTAGACTGCAAAGGGACTGAACCTCAAAGCACAGTGCAATGTAGCTGCCAGTCCGGGGGAAACCCTTTCAATTAGTGAGAGAGATGACATTGGCTGCAGAATAAAGATGAAACCTGATCTGATGTTCTCTTGCCTGGATACCACATGGACTGCTGCTAATTATGAAGCCGCTTGATGAGCAAACAGCACTCCAGATTTAGAACATTACAGCAGGCATCAGTCAAGTTGTAATTTAAAGGGCCTAGTCGAGGAAAAGCCTTTGGTTCATTTAGCATAAAATCTACCACAGTGAAATGGGTAACAATGTGACAAATTAGATAGAAGAAGTGGAAATGTTTTCACACGGGACAGTGGTTCCCAGCTACTGGGAATGGGGAGGTATCTGAGCATTTGGCAGAAATAAACTTCTGAGGTGTCATTTATCTTAACGTATGTGGTTCGAACCCCTCAGAACATTAAACAGCTTTCCAATGGCAAAACAGAGCTTTTGTGTCCCTTTCTCTCCCCTGCAGCCTTCAATGCATTCCGTAAGGTGAAGTCTTAAGGGTCAGGGGATTCTTGGAAATGGTGTGACTGCAGACATAAAGGGTCAGAAGAAATCATGGGCACACACACACCTTGTGTGAGTGGAAGTAGCCTTCTGCTTGTGCTAGACACCTTCAGATTCACTTGGAGGTCCAGCCAGACTTTCCCCACCATTTTTGCTCCCCAAACAAAACAACAGGTCCATGTTACATCTACTGTTTCAAATTTATATTTTGCTTAGGCAAGCAGCTTTCTTTGCAACCTGAGAGCAGTGACTGCAACATGTTCCTTCACCCAATCCTTTAAAAAATACAATACTGTATTAATATTAATATTCTTAAACTGATAACCTGACAATGACCTAGTTCATATGATACAATAAGCCTAACTTAAAACTGTGAAAACATGTGAGGTCCTGAGGAGGAGCTGCTTCGCGCCAGCCTGGTCTTTTTTTAGCACCCTAGCAAGCTAAGTCAAGATTTGGCTTGACATGGTATCTGAATTGGGACTCATGGTTACACTTGGGCTTACTGAGAAGTGAGCTCAACCACAAGCCCTGGTTTGGATGACACATAAAGCAAAATTTTGGTTTAACTTGGGATAGAGGGAAAAGGGACTGGGGTAGCTTTGAGCTCTTATCTAGGAACCTGCACATTCTCTCAGTCTTACTAAGTTACAGAGGGACATGGGCGGTGCTGTGGTCTAAACCACTGAGCTTCTTGGGCTTGCAGATCGGAAGGTCAATGGTTCAAATCCCAGCAACGGAGTGAGCTCCTGTTGCTCTGTCCAGCTCCTGTCCACCTAGCAATTTGAAAGCACATCAAAGTGCAAGTAAATAAATAGGTACCACTCCGGTGAGAAGGTAAACGGCATTTCTGTGCGCTCTGGCACTTGTCACTGTCCTCCGTGCGCCAGTAGCAGTTTAGTCATGCTGGCCACATGACCTGGAAAACTGTATGTGGACAAACACCGGCTTCCTCGGTCTGAAAGTGAGATGAACGCCGCAACCCCATAGGGTCCTTTATCTTTACCTTTTACTAAATTACAGTTTGTCATACTGTGTTTTGCAAACCAACTCTATGCAATCCTATGGGTGCATGCTAGGAAGTAAGCCCGCTGAACTCACAAGGAAGCTGAAATTATTCTGGGTGCTGCTTTCTGTGTGCCTCTCTATGCGTTTGAGAGAGGGTCATTAGATCATTTGTTGAATGGCATATATCCTAAAACATCTAAGGATAGTAGCTTAAAACTGAGGTGAGTGGAATTTATTTTCTTCAACTACAAGGATTCAAATGGAGCTCACTTTCCTGCCCTTCAGCCAAAGTCATAAAATGTATATTAAAATGTGAGAATTATTTTTCTAAAAAGAAATAATTGCTTTATAGCTTTGGGGACATTATCTTACAGGCCATCATCACCTCTGACCCATATGGAACTTTTCTTTTCTTTTTCATTTAAGGAAGCAGAATTACTCCCAATAAGTTATTCTAGGTGAAAGTTGTTTTGAAATCACTGTTATTTTGTACATTGACACCTGCATTTACATTACACAATTAATGGCTACAAAACAATTGCTCCAGTGACTCCCACTGGGAGTTTGTGCCAAATCTGCTAAAATCCAAGGAGAACGAGTCCTGTTTCAAGTAGGGATTTTTATCGTGGGACAACTGCAATCAAGGCTGCACTTGCAGTAGGAAAAATATATTGAAGTCTGTATTTAAGCTGCAGTCCATAAGAGGCACTAGATGCAAAACCAATCTTATGATCTACAAGGGACATTGATCTGATGAGCAATTGGTCTACATCAACAATAGGAAACCTTTGATGCTATTGGATTCCAGATGCTGCTGGTTGTGTGAAACAAATAGAAAAACCAGACTAAGGACTGCCTAATTCCATATGAACAATCAGCGGTAGCCTTTCTTTGCCCCCCAATACCCTCCTTCTAGGCTACCAAGCTGAAATTAGGCTAAGAACATTTGTCCCTTGGGACCCTTGTCCATTCCTGCACTAATCATTACAGGTGAGAGATGTGGGGATGGTTTCCATTTCATCTTCTGGAACATATCGCAAGTACAAAGTTAACATTTGAACTGTTTCTCCTGACTTATTTTTTGTGCATTTTCAGTATCACACTATGATAGGATGTCATTAAATTGTGGAGCAGTAGCCTCTTTAATAGCAATATAATTGTTGAGAGGAGGCTATAAACCTTTAATAGACTTTCAACAAACACTTTCCATTCTAGCTAGCTGCTCTGGTTTTAAAAGTATACGGCTGCAAATAAGCTAGCAGTGCCACTCAATCAAATTGCGATCACAAATAAAAAAGCCCAAACACTGTTCTGCTGCTTCCTGGAGCGGTTCTGCTCCCTAACCTCTCTAGTTCCTGCAGCAGCAGCAAGCTGATTAATGGAAGGCCAGTTGAGGACAAACCTGAGCACTTTGCTCATGAAAACTTAGCACCTCTGTTTGATGCCAGAGCTTTATGATGTCGGAACTTCTGCAACTTCCATTGCTAGTGCCAGAAATTACCTCTAGTAAGTCTTGTGCACTGCATCAATTCCAGTGTTTATCTCAACACAGGCATTTTAAAATAAGCATATAGTAAAGCAAAAGAAAGTCATTCAGCAGAAGAACTGGGTTTGGTTTTTTTTTAAGAGTGTGCAATTCATGCTCTTAACTATCAGTTTTCCTATTCCTGCAAAAGTGGCGCATTGCAGGTAGGCACATTGTTAAACAATAGAACTCACTTCCACACAAGGAAGGGGACAACAACCAACCTGGATGGCTTTAAAAGAGGATCAGACAAATTCATGGAGGTCAAGGCTTTCAGTGGTTACTAGCCACAATGGCTACGTTCTTCCTCCACTGTTGCTGGGATTTGTAACTGGAGAGAGTGCTGTTGCACTCATGTCCAGATTGCTGGCTTCCCAGAGGAATATCATCAGCCACTGTGAGAAAATGTTGCTGGACAAGATGAGCCATTGGCCTGATCCAGAAGGCTTGCATTATCTTCATAAGGAGATGTATCCTTCATAAAAAGTACCTTTCTTTCCCCCACCCCTACTTGTTTTAAAGGAAAGTAAAGTTGAAACAACAACAACAAATTGACCAGCTGTCTAAGTATTATATGAGCAACACTTCTGGTGTCTAGCTTTTGCTACGATAAATGCTAAGATCTCATCCGAGATAGCTCTCTCCAAAATACTATCCCTTTTAAGAATTAAGAATATATTTGGCATTTGTCACAACTTTTGTCACACATTTTTCACCATCCTTGTTTAATAACTGTAGTGAGTTTGGTAAGCGTTAGCACATTGACAATAAAAATGGGAAAGCCACTGGGAGTTTGCAGTTATTTCATTCCACAGTATATAAATTAACAAAAAGCAGAGGTTTATGAATGGGCACAAAGAAAAGCAAGATGCTCAGTGGGACTTTGATGATAAATCAGCTCTCTGACCAATTTCCTTGAGCCTTTAGCATGGTAAATTTGAAACCAGTGAGAGGCCTACATGCCTCAATGCCTTCCTTTCCTAGCATTAAGACTGGCCTAAGACTAACCAGGAGGTATTCTTCGGAAGCAAGGGACTTAGTTTATAACCAATACACGTGTTTACATACCGCAGAGATAAATATTTTGCCATTTTCTCTGGAAGACTTACCAAGAAGCACTGAAGGAGGAAGCTCGAGTGATTTGTGCTTCCTTTTTCCTTTCCATTTGTTTTGTGCTTTCCAGATAATATGCTCAGAGGGAGCATGCACATTTCTCTTGTAAAGATGCACATGTAATCCTGATGGAGGAATCCTCAAACTTTTCTCTCCAGGTTTTCCCTTTGTTTATTACAGTGGAAGGGGAAGGGAGTTTGGTTCACCCATCCTTTCTTCCTTGATAATTTACAGAACCACACACACAGGAACAGTCTTTGATGTGCACTTTCAAATTGCTGTACTTATGCTCTAAATAGGTTGACCATATTTGGAAAAGGATTGGACTCCTGTTCTTTCAAGAACCTTAAGGTAGACCTAAGTTTCAGAGACATCAGTGAAGGGAAAATGCTGAAAGTTGCTATGCTTGAGAGCTTGTGAGAGGACAGAAACTCTGCCCTTTTTATAATGAGGTCACCCTAACTCTATCTTTACAACCAGTCTTCAGTGGCATGAGCCTTAAACAGTAAGAGAAAAAGTGTGGGCAATCCCAGTGGGATTGACTCAAGTGATCAGCCCAAGGCAAGGAATTATTAGATGTAAGGATCAAAGACCCAAACTTTACTTCATGTGAAAATGGCACCCTGAGAGACAGCAGAATGAAGGGCAAGGCCTAAGGCATAGACTTCTGAGATCCTGAAATCAGAGCAGAACTCATCAGAAACTCTCATCCCACTCCTCTGCCATAAGAAGTATGTACTTATTTCTGAGAGAACACTTGGGAGCCAGGCCTGTGATAATACGGCAAAGAAGACTGGTGTAGAAAATGAATCGGAAAAGCATTTAATTTCATTTTTTTAAAAGGTAATCGTTTAAACGGGAAACCATGTGCTAATTTACAGGAAAGATGTGGATACAGCTCTCCATTCTGTTCTGCTGAGGCTTGAGTACACAGAGGAAGTGGAAGCGATATATAGATCAAGCAGGTCAAGTCAAGTCAGGCAAAGGTCGAGCCCAAGCAAATTCAAAACAGGTGCCTATGGAGGTCAGGACCCTGGCCAGCTCCTACCGGCTGAGCTTAGAAAGAATGTGTGTCAGCCAATAGCTGGGGCCAACTGAGACCTTGTGTTGGCTGGCAAGGCATGTACTGTACTTGGCCATGGCAACTTGAGGAGGTTGCTGTGATGAAGGGCTCTTGCCCGGTTATGCAAGTGCTGTCTTCTACAACTGGGAAGGAATGGGGATGTTATTGAGGACTATGTATTATGATCAGGAGGGCCCAGGGAAGGGGCTAAACCCTCCAGTGAACCAGCCTATATTTCTTCCTCAACTGTATCTTCCTCAGGATAATGTGAGTGGTCAGGGTCAGGGGCCATTACATATACCAGTACTGCAATGGTTACACAAGTCCCACTGAATGGTCTTTTAATGAAGTTGGGACTACAAATGCAACTAGAGCTGGGTCCATGCAACTAGAGCTGGGTCAGGTCTATATTTGTAAATTCCAATACATTTATAGACATTATGTTATATGTTGCCACATATACATTGACATTTAATATGCCATATCTACACATAAGATGAGCCACAATTTATAGTGCACCCTTTACAACTGAATTAGTTTCCATGCATTTTGTAGTTTTGGTATCTATACCCCTGTATTCGGAGACTGGAACTGTTCGTTTACTACAAAAAAGCAGAATTTCATTATTTTTCACAGAATTCAATATCCTGAGTGTCCCAGAAGGCTTAGAGGACACATGACTGAGGAAGCTAAACAATAACTTTATTGCCTCTCTCCAGCTAGAACAGAACACAGGAAGTTCCTAACTCCACCCAGATACAACAAAGTCCAGTGCCATCTAGTGACTAAATTATATTATGACACAATACACACAAAAAAAACTGATTTGGAATAACCTTATAGTGAATCCTCTTCCACATAATTTTGCTTCTTTACACATAGAGAGCTCAGGAACTATCATTCAAACTAGATTTTGCATGTTTCAGTCATTTCATTTCAGTGCTATTCCCAAGTTAATGTGTTTAGGAGTTTCAGGACCTCAGAGAGAAAAATGGAGAAGAATGTAAGAATTTAATACAATGCATTTACATTTCCCGGATCAAAAAGGGAGTGGTAAATGATCTCTGTACTCTTGATATATGTGAGGTGCTTCTATGGTAGAGACATCAGTGTGGGCTACAATTATTTGCACCATTCATGAAATATAAAAGTTTTATTGCTGCTTCCCTGGAGCTGAAGGTCCAACATTTTTGCCTGAGAAAATTTAGCAGAAACGTTAGTGGTAACTTTGTGGGCTACTCGTTTCTCTTTGGAAGCTATTTATATCCAATTATGATCGCAAACAAAAAAGAAAACAGAGTAACCAGAGAGAAGCAGCTCCACTAGAAAAGTGATACTCAACTTTGAAGAACTGAGTGAAATCTTGGCTCACTTCAGTTTTGTCATATTTTGACTTCTGTGAAGCTGGCTTTCAGGTCTCTGATGGGAATTTCAAAGTCACAAAATCCTTCTGTAGTGTGACATGGAGACATCACATAGTTGATGCTTGTGCCATACACCGTATAATTATGAGCAAATGTCAACACACAGTGACACAGCATCACAAACATATCAAGGGAAATAATGCAACGTGGAAGGGTGTCATATTGAGATTCTCTCACAGCTAATTCCATCTCAAACACATATTCTATAAGTCCCTTCCTTCCTTCCTTCCTTTCTTCCTTCTTCTCCTGTGGACGCACTTCAGTAAAGTATGCAACAGAATGGTCACAGAATCACTGGATGCCCCTGAGCAGGTTACAGTTTCTCAATCCCCATCCAATTAAGGAATTGCAAAACCCTTAACTTGCCTCAACTGGGAATGGATGCAGAATGAAAAGTCTTACAAACCTTGAGTGGTTTGTACACCTGATGCAGAAATGAGAACAATGCCTAACAGTGTAAGCTTCCAAGTCCTTTTCAAGCATACGGATGAGGGAAGTATATACACAAGCATCTGTGGGCATGCAATGCAGGAATATGCAGCTGGCCCATACAGGAGCCAAACCCACAACCTTGGCATTATCAGCAACACGAGGGGTTCCGCTCTCAGTTGTTATTATTATTAATTAAATTTATATACCGCCCTATACCCACAGGTTTCAGAGCGGGTCACAGGATAAAATCAGAATATAAAACCACAAAGTATATAATCAAAATAAATCAACAACAACTAAATAACCCACCCACCCCCCATTTTAAAAGGGCATAGGATGTCAATCAAATCAACCAAAGGCCCAGTTAAAGAGGGACATTTTTGTCCGGCGCCTAAAGGTATATAAGGAAGGCGCCAGGTGAACCTTCGTGGGGAGAGTATTCCGCAGATGGGGAGCCACTGCAGAAAAGGCCCATTCTGGACCTCTCAAAGTCTTGAGTTTTGATAGGAAAGTATTTTATATTGAAGCATCCAGCCATGTGCCAAATTTCAAATTTGCAAGAAATTATAGTAAGTGTCCATTCCATTACAACAGGAAAGCTACAGCTTCTGCAGGGGTTACGTTTCCAGCTGTCCTGAGCACCAGCAAAATTGCAAAAAGCTGGAACGGCTGCCAGAATGGCCCCATGCAACCATCCATACCTGTCTGAAGCTGGAGGGCTTTTTACCCACCCATCCCCAACTTGCTCCCCAGGCTCTGGGGATGTCTCACAAGCATTCCTGCAAGCTCTCGGGCAGCCCTTTCGAGGGGTGGGGGCTTTCCCACTTTTCCATCCTTCTTTAATTTTGGGTAATCAACATAAAGCTGCAATCACATAAGTGAAATAAGCATAAGATGCCAGTTACCTGTGTAGCAAGAGAGGGAGAAGCAGTGAGATATGGTGCATAATGCAGACACGTGTCATGTAGGAGTAAAGTGATCCGTTAAACATAAACCTTTTATTTTGCATTCCAGAAGGTGTGCAATTGAAAAAAAGCCATGCTAACAATAAATGCTATCCACCTGAGGTCTATAGCTTGTTTTGCGGGCAAGCAAGTTACATTTTCTGCTATTATTAATGCATAGCAAGGCCTTTTTCATATCAATTTGAAATTATACATTGGGGAAATCCCTGTACAACAGCAGCCAATGCTTTGTTTCCTCTGTGTGGCCCTTTGCAATTACCAGAATGTGCAAATATAATTTAGCTCAGGTAAAATTCAATCAGTCACCCCAAGCACAAAGAAATCTCCATCTCCTAGGAAAAACACACGCACGCACACGCATCAGAGTGTTTCCCTACAAATTGCACAAGGGAGCTGTAAGAATTTCTAAAACAAATTTATTAGAATATTTAAATTCAAGTTGTGATGGAAAATTTACTTAGATAGGAAGTGTGTGTGTGTGCCTTGAAATCAAGGCAAAATAGGGAGATAGCTTTGAAAGCTCCACATTTTTTACACAGAGCTCCCAGTCAAACCTGCACACAAGATATTCAAGCTGATACATCACAATATATAGACATGCTAGCAGCAATGAAAGACAGCAGGCACCAGACCAGGAAAGGGTTATTTTGAGATCCTAGATATTTCTATTCGATTGACTGGGGCGCCCCAGCCACTCTGGGTGGTTTAACTTTATGAGGGTGGGAGACTGGATTGGGCCAGATTGTTATATTCCCCACCTGCCAACTTTGGCATGTGGGCAGAGCCACCCAGCTGTCAGTCACCTGACATCACAATGTTTGTCAGTGACCCTTTTATGCCCACAAAGTGTTCCTCGAGACCAGACAATCAACTGATGGTTGGATCTTGCGGAGCCCTCCTTTGAAAGACCCACCAATCTTGCTGAACCTACTCTTACAAAGCCGCTTCACAAGACCTGAGCTCGCATGGGCTCTATGCATACATGAAGCTAATACAGTGGTACCTCGGGTTAAGTACTTAATTCGTTCCGGAGGTCCGTTCTTAACCTGAAACTGTTCTTAACCCGAAGCACCACTTTAGCTATTGGGGCCTCCTGCTGCTGCCGCGCCGCCGGAGCACGATTTCTGTTCTCATCCTGAAGCAAAGTTCTTAACCTGAAGCACTATTTCTGGGTTAGCGGAGTGTGTAACCTGAAGCGCATGTAACCTGAAGCGTATGTAACCCGAGGTACCACTGTATGGGAATTGAAGGATGGCCTGCTTTCATCTTCCACACATGTAGCATGCATGTGTGTATAGGTGCCTAGCATGGCAGGCAAGTGTGCCTCTGTTTTCACTTCCTCAAAATGTAGAGTGAAACAACGGTGCAATCCCATGATTACATGATTTACTGGCATGAATCTGAACCAGATCATGGTGTAACAGTTGCGCTAAGCTATAAGTAAACTTCCTTTATTTCATACTCCAGTCTCTCTGTGTGCATAATTTTACACAAAGTTTTCAGAGCAAGTGTTAACTGCAGTTTCAAGCCAAAACTTGTTTCTTCTCTATTTTTTTTTTTTGGAGTGGAGAGGGACGTGTCATGCACTGCATCCCAGCTGCTCTTTGGGTGTCATTCTGATAAGTATGCTGTCTACAGTGTCTCCCTAGGGAATCAAGGAAAGGTAGTGATTATGGCTGTACACACTTGTTATGGGGATTACACAGTAATAAGGATGTTATGCCCTTAAGAATAAGCAAATCGTGGATACAAAAAACAAAAAAAAATGGAAGCTAGAACTAGGTGCACACAGCATTGTTTTCAGCTCAGCTGTAGCTTATTATAATGCTGTATTGTTAGGAACCGAACCTGAGCAAACTCAGCGGGACTTTTGTCATTTACTTGAAGTGGATCAAGACCCAGCCTCAACTGTGTTAATAAAGGAATATAGGTGCTAATAACAGTTACATTTAAAACATCCTCGGGCCACCTGTAGTTATTGCACTGTGCAGCATGTCACAAGATATCTCTGTGTTAAAAATGTACACCAAGGATTAATCAGGCTGTAAGACAATTAAAAGACATTGCTGTTTTGCAGAATTTGACTGCTAATATCATGGGGGAAAGAGACAAGAGCCATATCAGCAACACTAGAATGTTCTCTGGGACTATCTGAAAACTCCAGGGAGGGAGGGAGAGGGAGAGTATTCTTCCTGGCAGTGCATTTGAATATCTGAAGAGATCTCCAGTTATTACGGTGTGCAGGAAAAACAATGCCACTTAAGTGTGAAGTGTATTAGGCAAACAAGATCTTTGCTTTCCCTGTAATTCAGTGTCCAGCATTTCAATTCTGCGCCGATCTTGCCTTCAACACGATGCAATTTATAGCAAGAGAAAACAAAGGAAATAAAGTAAAATCAAATTAAAGATTGGGAAAATCACTTTTTAAAATTTCTAGAGCATGCTTTATGCCTTTAAGTGCTGCCAAAAGAAAAACAAACCCTTTTTTGCAGAAGCTGTTGTTGCCAGATTAAAAAATAAATAAATGTCCAGATGTCATTATTCCCCTTTACAAATTCTCAGTCCCTTGAACAGTTTGGTTGACCTTTTTATAGTAATTTATCTTTTGGCATCATACAGAAACTGGAAATTTAAAGGAACAGAAAGTCATTGTCTAGCTCCGAGGGACTTCTGGCAGTTCCCTCACTGAGAGAGGTGAAGTTACAGGGAACCAGGCAGAGGGCCTTCTTGGTAGTAGTGCCCACCCTGTGGAATGCCCTCCTATCAAGTGTCAGTGAGAGGTACTTTTAGAAGACATCTGAAGGCAGCCCTGTATAGGGAAGTTTTAAATGTTTTATCTTTTATTATAATACAGTGGACCCTCAGGTTGTGAACGTGATCCGTGCAGGAGGCATGTTCGCAACCCGCAGCGCCGCGTCTGTGCACGCATGTGACGCGATTCGGCACATGCTCAAAGCGTGATTTAGTGTTTCTGTGCATGCGCGAGCGCCAAAACCCAGAAGTAACCCATTCCAGTACTTCCGGGTTTCGGCGCATCCGTAACATGAAAACACGTAACCTGAACTGTCTGTAACCCAAGGTACCACTGTACTTTTATATTTGTTGGAAGCCACCCAGAGTGGCTGGGACAACCCAGGGTTCAAATAATAAAGGTGTTGTTGTTGTTGTTTTCTACACTCACTAGATGGAATTAATTAAAGTCGGTGTGTTTTGGTTACATCTGACCAACTGCTATTTACATGCCACTTCCTGTCAAGCCTTATGTGCAGAATGGCTTTGCTGGTAAAGAAATCTCCAGCTGTTCTGCATAGGAATAATATGCACAAGTGGGAAATTAATATTTATTTAGCCTACACTAAGCTGATCTACATCCCACTCCTGTGCTCCAGTGTACAGTTGCAGTAAAGCATGGGACAAGATGCTTGGATTCCAGCACCAGCACAAGTGACGCTGCAAGCTGCCTGCAGTTCTTAGTCCAGCCCTTGACATAAGTTTTGAGGTTTTTAAATAGGTGGCTCTTTTACAATTGCTTGGAATAAGTCCAGAGGCTCAATACTAAGTCACATGGGAGAACAGAAAAGGATGGAGATCAGAACAGTAATGTCTCCATCTTGAGGACATTCTCCTTTCTTCAGGACCCCCCCCCCCAGGACTAGCACAACCATGTGGCGAGGTAAAAATAAAGGTAGCTAAAGATGGGGGTTGGGTGATTTTAGATACTGCTATGGCAGCAGTGAACAACTTTATTTAGGTTGCATTGAAAGGAAGATGTTTTAGCAGTTGAAACACAAGCTTTTGTTTGTGCCAGAATAGCTTTAGCAAGGGGATAGGATCTGTTTTACTGCACTTTTATTTAGAATCCTTGCCCCTATCTTCCTGAATTCTATTTCGATTGTTTTAGACCCCACTTCAGCATTCTAAGCAGGTAGACATACACATGTGTGGACATCTCTTGATGGCATGCAGGTGGTTATGTGAATAGCTTCCAACTACAGTGGACTCTCAACTTAAATGGGGGTTAATATCCAGAGGCAGAGCATAAAGGCAAAATTGTGTATAGTCAAAACACACTCTCCCAAGGCCGCTGAACACTTACTAGTGGGCACTCCCAACATAAATGGTAGTATTTACCACAGGACTCACATTCCCTCCAACAGTCAAGCATTAATCTGGAAATAATACATTGAAAGCACTTAAGACCTTGCAGGATTCATATTTTGCATTTGATGCTGGGAATTTGAGATGCCTGGTATATACTTTTCTTTAGATTTTTATATCCTACCTTTTCTCTAAGGAGCTTGAGGTGGCATAAATGGCTCCCCCCCTCCATATTATCCTCACAACAACCCTGTGAGGCAGAGTAGGATTGACAGATGGTGACTGTCTCAAGGTCGCTCAGTGAGCTTCGTGGTGATTGGGAATTTGAACCCCAGTCTCCCAGGTTCTAGTCCAACACCCTAACAACTATACCACACCAGGAGAATGGAGTGACAGAACGCTGAATCATAGAATTGTACAGTTGGAAGGGACCATGAGGGTCATTGCAGGAATATTTTGCCCAACGTGGGACTTGACCTTGAGATTAAGAGTCTCACGCTCTACCAGCTGAGCTATCCCAGGTGACTTTTCGCCACATGACTTTTTGGTTGTGTGAATTTATTTCTCTCACTTTAGAGCTTTGACCATCCGTGAATAATACAGAAAGTAAGACTTAAACATGCAATCCTATACTTTTCTGCTCAGAGGAAAGCACCACAGACTTCAGTGGAATTTACTGCCAGGAAAGTGGGTACAGGTGTGTAGCCTTAGTGCCACTTCCCATCAGTTGCACAGATTTTTCTACTCATTGAGTTGTGACTGGATATAGATTTAGTAAAAACAATACACTCTAGAGTCAAACTCGGCTTGTCCAATAGAAGAAATGGATCGTATAGGCAACCCATTTTGGTAGCACTCACAAGCAATGCCTGAACTGGCTTTCTGGTTTCCTGCCCCAATGCAATGATGTTACCCCAACCTGCATTATGTATCAAGTGAATGCTTTGGGTGGAGAGGGGAAATGCCAGCTCTGCAGTTATCTTGTGTGGCCCTTGCTATGCTTCTCTGGCCTAGATGTGTATTACAGATACAACAGGCTGCATCTGTTAACATACACTACGGAAACTGGGTGCCATCAAACCATTCCAATATAAAGCCCTAATTTAATTGTTCTAAGGGCAATTATTTGACTTCATGATGCATGCTTCCTATCTTCCAATCTTATCACCTACATTTATATTTTCAAAAAGGCGTTCTTAAGGGCTTCAGGCCTAACTTGAATTTAATAGGATTTACTTCCGAGTATTGCTTATGAATGTGGTCTTAGCCACTGACATCTCTAAACAAATGGCTTCTTTGTCTGGCATATTTCAGCTCTAAGCATGTACACTGTAAACAAATTGCATGAAGCCAAATGCTTTCAAAAACAGCCGTTTGGGTTGCTGACTGGCTTGCTCATATCCATTCCTGTGCTGTGCTACTTATCTGTCCTTTTATTCGTTTCTCCGCTCTTCCAAATCTCGCCTCCTTTTTGACCTTTGACATTGACTCTCACAGTCAGTGACTGCTCTAGTAATGCTGATTGTCCCATTTATCATGAATTTCATTTCTCTCCTCTTCCTTTCAAGTCACACTCACACATCCTGTTTTAATGTTGCACCTTAAACACCTCTTTTTGTCTTTAACTTACAACCGACTGTATAAAATGACATCAAGATTGTAACATCTCCTTTGCAACTAAAGTGATGGCATTTTTTAAACAGATTGCTAACACTTCTCTTTATTTGTGTGGTGTATGCACAGAAATTGCAGCATATGTGCAGGTGCTAAATGCTATGATCCTGAAAGCACTTACAAGTTTGTATACTGATTTCAACAGGAAGACTTTTTGTGAAAGTGTTCTTGGGATTCTAGTGCAATCATTTTAAAATTTGGCTGTCAAGCGTATGTACTGACACCTTACAAGGTGTGACAGCGGGAAAAATCCACAAGAAGAAATTGAGACGGCAGGGCTTTTTAGGCCCGAAGTTTTAAACATTTTGCTTTACATCAATGTAACCTGAAGCCTCAGACGTACTACATTTGCTGTATCTTAACACGAAAACTTGATGAGTCATCAATCTAAACCATATTTTATCATTTCCTGGGGTCTGAATTTGCAGAGCCAATAAGACACCATATTCAAATAAACACAGCATCTCCCTGTTCAGACTGCTGTACTGAATTCAGATACAAGCTGTCCCTATATTTGTACAAGTGTTTGCGTGAAAGAGCGTTGATTTGTACAACTCATCTATGGTGCACATAGGCGCACAATGAGGTACACCCATTAAATATTACATGTATGTGGCGCTACAAGTGTACAGCTCAACTACTGGTGCGCAGAGGTATATAGTTTGTACACTTGTTGAATGTAATATATGAACACCTCCATTATGTTCTATATAGAAGAGGGGAGGGAAGGGGCGTGTGATGTTGAGACCTCTTTTCAATATTAGAATGTATAGAAGATACATTTGGGTGAATCAATACTACACTTGGTCCGCTTTATAGATCTCTTAAAGTGGTTTCAGTGTGTTTCTTCTTTTTAATACAGTACCCATAAAAATATGTTTTTCCAGTGGGTCTATACAAACATTTAAGTTGGGTTGTGTGAGGTTTTTCGGTCCCTTTCATATAAAGAAATGTATGGATAGCCATGAATTATAGACTACTGCAAACAGATGTCCTTAGAGAGCTATACTTCTGCAACCAAACTTATTACTTGCTTACTTAAAATATATTCTTATTTCCAGTCACTGAGATTTAGAATGTGTACACATTATACCTTTGAACCGCATTCAAAGCACATTCTTTCCCTCAAAGAATTCTGGGCACTGTAATATATTCCTAATTCAGTTACAATTACCAGCAACCCTTAACAAACTACAATGCCCAGAATTCTTTGGATGTGTTCACAACCTACTTTGGTGTGTATTCAAGTTGCATAACAGCAGGTGGTTTCTTCTAGATCTGAAGAAACCATGATTGGGTACAAAGAGACATGTGGAGAGCTCTATATACACAGTGTGGAAAAAGGGCATGCTGTGGCAAAGGCGGTCAATAGCCCCATCATTTCATTTTAACTCTTGAATATGTAGGTTCATTTTTTATTATTTTCCAGGGTTAGAAAGATTTGTTAGCAGAGGGATGATACATGTCCTTGGTTAAATAGTTCAACCTGCTGCCTTCTGGTTCCCAAACGTATCAGGTCAAAGAGGAAATAAGAACATTTGTTTTGACTCCAAACAATTTAAACTGGTGTATTTGAAGGGATTACTAAGAAGTCCTTTGAGAATTTATATATGTAGCAGGATTCAAAACTGGGCGGAAATAATATGTGTTAAAAACTATAGACTGGAAATAAAGGTGAAATCCTACAAAGCATTTTGGAAAACCATGTTTACTTCACACCCCTTATTTTTGGTTGTCAAATGCAAAAGGCCCAGGATGTTATGAAGGAAACCTGCCTTAAAAGGCACTTTCCCTACATTATTTGAGAGGCATCTTGATAACACTGAAGGAAAACCCAGCTATTTTATTGTCAATTGCTAATATTTCCAGGTTTGAGACTCATAGGCATAGAATAGAAATTAAATTTTCCAAAAGACGTGTGCCACATAGTACAATTCCCCTCTATTTACATAATCAAATATAAGGTAAGATTCAAGAGCAAACAATTTCAAACTGGCAAGTTCTTTTGTTTCTCCAGGAAAAGATAGAGGATGTATTTGCTTTCCCCCCCTCCCGCCACCCCCATCCCCACACACACTGAAGTTCATTTTTTATAGAACACATATTATATATTACACAAAGAGAATATACAGAATTTACTACGATATATTAGTCTGATAACATAGAAAAGGTCTTCTCATCAAAACACAGAGATGGCAAATTATAGTTCAGGGCCTAATTCGATAACAAAATATACAGTCACTAAAATCATTTTTTCCCCTCAGCTATTTTTTGCAGTCTATATAAGTAATGTGTGCAACCTATGTGGAATCTGGGTAGGGGGAAAATGAAGAGTTATGGCTAGAAAAATTGAAGAATTACGCAGACAAATATCGGTTATGTGGCCATAGCTTCAGAAAACATGTTCCTGACTCTCAGTGTCCTTATTGCCCATAAAAGAACATTTCACATGGTCAACAGCTCAAATTTATGTGGACCCTTAGGGGTAAATTTCCAGTGCAGTGAATGAGAGACCACACATTCACTTCACACTATCGTTAATGGGAGTTGTGTGTCTACTTCTCATTTAGTGCAGTGTGCTAAAAATATGTCCTTTGTTGTAAAAAGCTAAATATCTGTCAACCAATTCTCCTCCTTCTCTTCCCAATGCAGCAATAAAAAAGCAGTGGGGTGTGTGTGTGTCTTGAAATCACCATACAAACTCCTCCCTCGTTTTCTATCATAAATCTGTGTAAGGAGAGCAAGTTCAATCCAGAGAAAATTAAAAATGCTTGAGCCCCACAAAAATCTGCTATACACTTTGGTCTAATTGAGCTTAATGGGTTTTAAGCATTTGTTTTCTTTGCTGTTTCACACTCAGTCAGTCTGATAAAGAGCCTTTGTTCCCTCTGATGCACACACGAGGTTTCTGCACGATGGCTCTTCCCAGTTGATGCTCCCACAAAGATTGGCTGTTTCCACTAAAGTGAATGGGGAGTCCCTCATGGGTGAGGAAAGCTGTGTGTGTGTGTGTGTGTGTGTGTGTGTGTGTGTGCACTTTAAAGTTCCCTGCATACACAACAGCCCACTGGATCAGTGCGATTCTGTCTGGATGGTCGTAATGTATGCTGAAACTAAGGGTCACTGATTGTAAGCTGCAGGGTACTCTGACAGGCTCCATTATGAAACATCCAATAGAGCAGATTTATTGTGAGCTGAAGCCACTATTTTGATTCTAATTGCTTTATCCAGTAAGTTTTATTTCGCACTGCATGTCTCTCCCCCTCCCCATTAAAATCAGTGTTATTTTTATAGAAAAAGAGATACCAGAACTCTCCATGAACACCCCCTCCCTCTAAAAATGGCAGTGGCGCCCACCTGAAAGGTGCCGGAACTGAGTTCCGGCGAGTTCCGGCTGAAAAAAAAAAGCCCTGAAAATTTTGTAATAAGTATCACAGCCCAGAAGTGACTCATACTTAAGGACTTTTTACAAATCCTGAAGGACTTCTGATTTTATTTTTAAAGAAGCAGCCCCCATCGTAACCTAAGGCATTACATAGTTTGGAAAGTCTTCTGAGTTCAATAAGTGACTGGACATGATCCAAGGGTGTTGGGGGGTTTTTGGGGTGGGGGGCAGAAATTTCATTCATTTCTCATTTAACAGTGAACCTACCTAATTCACATTTTCCAAAACAATACCAGAACAGAAACACAACTATCCTTTGAAACTCAGTTTTCCACATTTTGCAATGCAGTTTTCTGGCCAAATAATTTGAACAAAAATGTATTTGCTGAGGTAAAGTGTGCATAATAAGGTGTGTATTAATGAAAATAACATATGAAATTGCTTTGTATTAGGGAAATCTTGTAAAACTGTGTACACACATATTCTGAGGCCTATAAATCATGACTGCAGCATTAGCTTCCGTATTTCCTGGGACTTTCCAAATCATTGTGTTGTCCGCTCCTTTCTGCTGAAACACCCTGTTGGCTCATCTTGCCTGAACACAGAAAACACCAGCAGGAATTAAGGAATGCTGGGACTTGTCATTCTCATGCCAGGATGTTACACAAAGTTTTCCTCTGGGCCAGTTCTGATAATATCTTTGAACCAATTTAGCCATTCCAGGGAGTGCTTTCTTCAATCATCAATGGAAGAATAGCACATCCCAAGTTTGCATATTCACGTAACATCTAATGCCCATAGGTCTCAATTGCTTGGCCAATAGTCTGAGGACTCAATATTGCAGTTTAGGCCTAATTGTATTGGATTTTACATGAATAAGCGGACTTTAAGCAGTTGTCACCTCTCTAAGCTGGGGTGAGCCAAAGATACTGCCTGAACTTGCACTATGTCTCTCAAACTACCAACCCAAGATTTTCCAGTACCTTATCTTTGTTCTAGAAAGGAGCCTTCACCAACAGTTCGCTGCTCAGAGTATTGCTCATTCTATTAGTTTAAACAAACAACTTGCACATAGACACAGGGAAATGTTTCCACATAAATATCCTCAAGTAAATCTATGATTTAGCCTATATCCGCCCCTCCCCAGGGAAGTGGACTTAGGTGGGTTCACCAGACCCAAGTAAAGTTCACCCACCGAACTCTCATTGCTTGGACATGAACCCTCTGCATGTATACATTAATTCCTGACCATTGCTTTGCAGGCATGTTATGGATGGTAATAATTTTCCTCTTACCCAGACCACAGCTCATCCAGGTTCCACAGCTGAAGTGAGGACTATTTGGTTGCTAGGAAACCCTTTTATTACTATCAGTATCTGCTTGCTAGACAAAGCTAGAGTCGCTAATCATTACTACAGAGCAGGTGTGAATGGTGGGCTAGCATACAGACAACTATGGCCTGGATCTGGTCTGCCGACATCCAGTTACCTATTATGGAAACGTTTCACAGAGAAAGGCACATACGGGGTATGATGAAATTGGATCACTGGATCATTTACATATATAGTATCCTATAACTTTCCAGCAACAGCAAGTTCAGTTATAGTGGTGCAAATCAATGCACCCTTGTTTGGTCTTACTAGGTTTAATAATAAATTAAATAAATAAATAAATAAATAAATAATTTATTTATTTATTATTTATACCCTGCCCATCTGGCTGGGCTTCCCCAGCCACTCTGGGCGGCTTCCCAAAAAAATATTAAAATACTGTAATACACCAAACATTAAAAGCTTCCCTAAACAGGGCTGCCTTCAGATGTCTTCTAAAAGTCTGGTAGTTGTTGTTCTTTGACATCTGGTGGGAGGGCGTTCCACAGGGAGGGTACCACTACCGAGAAGGCCCTCTGCCTGGTTCCCTGTAACTTAGCTTCTCGCAGTGAGGGAACCGCCAGAAGGCCCTCGGTGCTGGACCTCAGTATCCAGGTAGAACGATGGGGGTGGAGACGCTCCTTCAGATATACTGGTTGCAAAGTTGTGGCCTTACTTACCTGTTATAAATGGATTTCTCCTGTCTAGCAGCATAGCAGGAGAAGAATGCCCCATCTGCCCCAAGTGGGATTCCTCAGAAATTTTTTTGGTAACCAACTTGCGTGACTTGAGCTAACACATGAACATGATCTAAGATGCCAAGTATCCACTAGGGGATAAGGCTAGTAGTCATGATGGCTATGCTCTGCCTCCTCGGTTGAACCAGCAATGCTTCCGAATGCCATTTGCTGGTTCCACAGAAGGGGAGAATGCTCTTGTGCACAAGTCCTGCTTGCCGCTTTTCTACTGGCAACCAAGTGGCCATGGGGAGAACAGGATGCTGGACCAGATCAGGGGTCAGCAACCTTTTTCAGCCGTGGGCCAGTCCACTGTCCCTCAGACCATGTGGTGATCCGGACTATATGGGGGGGGGTGAATGTATTCCTATGCCCCACAAATAACCCAGAGCTGCATTTTAAATAAAAGGACACATTCTACTCATGTAAAAACACGCTGATTCCTGGACCGTCCGTGGGCCAGATTGAGAAGGCGATTGGGCCACATCCAGCCCACGGGCCTTAGGTTGCCTACCCCTGGACTAGATGGTCCAGCAATCTTGTCTTATGCTTGTATGTTTTCTTTTTGTGGGGGAGGTACAGGTATGTCCTTGTGCAAAAAAACAGTCCCAAGGAGCAAGGGGTGTGGGTGTGGGTGGGTGTGCACACGCGTGCACACGTTCAACAGGTCCTTTCGCCTCTTTCGCATCTCCATCACTCAATCTGACCACTTTCCACATGTTGGAGGGGAAAGGTCTGAAGTGGGAACTCTTCTCTGCACATGTAGATTCCCCATGTAATTTAGATTGCTTTGTGATCGGAATTTGAAACCAGGTAGGGACCCTGCAAACTTAGAGGAAGCTACCCATTTCAGACCTTCCCCCTGCAATGTTTGGAGGGTGGCTGCGCTAGGCAACAGGAGCACAGGAGAAAGGACAGGTTCGGCAAGCATTAGCAACATGGGGCATGGAGCTGCCCTCCTGACTGCAGTGTCACTGCTTCCTTGGAGGGGACTAGAGCAGAGACATAGCAAGGTTGGGGTTATGCAGTTGCGCTGGCAGGGCCACTGCTACCAACCTAGCAGTCCTGTGGGTGGAACTGCACAGTCCTAGGCTCACCCTGGTCTGCCCAGGCAAAAAACAGTGGTGCAGGTGCCAGGAGGGCTGCTGTGCCCCACCGCAGCCAGCAAGCATGGCTCTGCTCTCCCCTCAAATGCGAATGCAGTCACATTGAGTCTGAACACCCCAACAGAAGGCATTGTTGCACGCCACCCCAATCTCCAAATGGGTCCAGGAGTTCCAGGAATGCACCCAGGGCTCACGTCTGCTTTTGGAAATGAGGCACAGAGGGGACTGTGGCATCTTTAAAATAGATGGTTTATTTACATATCTATGAAACCTGGGCCTGCGATGGAGGAGTTTGCACCATTAATAGCCCAAAAGGTTCTTGTTTCTCCCATTGCTGCAGCCTTGGATTCAAGCAGAAATCTTGCATGGCTCTCTTTTGCTCTCTTTGCTTTTGCAGCCTGCAGCTTTTGCACCCAGCTTCTAGCTCACATAACGCCTAACTCTCAGCCCACCACTGGCTTTATTCCTTCTTGCTATCTCCCACAGAGCCACATCCTTCGTTTTCCTTGCACCTCACAAGGAAGCTAGCCTGGCTTGATTAGCTTTCAACACTTGCTGGATCCAGGGATTAAAGGGATCTGGCATCCACACACACATAACAATATTTTTATTCATACTTTCGTTAGATATTTAATAAAAGGGAGGATAGCTAGACAGCCACCTGATTGTCGGCATGAACCACTTACAAGAAAATGACAGTATCACTTTTTAATAGATAGGGCTTTGTATTATTTGCCATCCAGGAATATCAGCCATTAGCACTACAGAAGTTGTTCCTGGATTGTTGCGAACATACCCATGGCTTTCGTTTGTCACAGGGCCAGGTTCCTGGAAGGAGCAGATTGCTCTGCTTTTGGCTAGTTGTTGGGATGAGTGTATACTGTATATGGGCAGTTTTTGTTTCTCTAAAGTGAGAAGATAATCCCTCATAATGGGAAGTACCTTTTTCTGAATTTATGAAGTGATTCATGACTTTAAGAACTTTTACGGGAAGTGATTTTACTTGCCTCGGCAACACTACAACAGGCCTCCTGCCTGTATTTCACAGCACTTTCGAATGGAAAGATGCCAATTTTTATATTCCGACGCCTTGTGCCAGTTACTTAAGATGTTGGCGAGAGCTGCATTCCAAAGCACCAGACAGCTCCAGTCAAAAGCAGAGTCACTAGTATTTATTTTGAAACAAGGGGACTGGGGAGTATTGTTACGCGAGGGCAGTGAAACAGCCATGAATGCATGAAGAAAGAGGAAAGGCGACATTATGTTCTTGAATCAAGGAAGAGCTAATTTTGTTCATTATTTCCAACTTGGATGTGTGTTTGTATGTGGGAGAGAGATTTCAGACAAGCATTTGCTCTGTCTGTAAAGGGAGCTAAAAGATCATTCCCAAAACGCAAGCTGCCTTATATTTATACGTTTATAAAATTATATACTTCTGCATACTCAATTTGATATAATTAGAAGGAGGAAAAGGCATCACACGGGGTCACTTATTATCTTGCGCAATGCCTTTTCCTCAACCAAATTATATGAAATATTGACACAAGAACTAGGGAAAGGAAATGGCTTAAACTTTCGGCTTAGAGAAATCAGCATAAAACAGTCATTTCCCTTACTGTACAACAATATAATTAACTGGTGAATTAGACTGCCTTTACTCAGATGGATACCATATATCCAATATTTAGCACCAGTATTGAATAAATTGTAGTACACATTTTAACTGATCTCTAATAAAACATGCTTCATCCGAGTTTTACATCTGCATACAAATGAATTATTCTATGTTTCTTGCTGGATTATTTTTTTTAAAATAAACACCATCTCAGACTGGAGTAAATTCAGCTACACAAATCGTAACTCAGATGTGAGGTACCAATAGCAGCTTCACGTGAGATACATGGATTGATCTGAAGATCAGTAGTGGGTTTGTTTTTGTATATGTGGACTTCAAAAAAAACAAAAAAAACCCATCTGTTATTTTTTCTAAAGATAGTGCAAAACAGAAAAACAATAAACAAAACAGAAAATAATACATAAAACAAAGTTAAAAAAGAAAGCAGGCAACAAAGAACTATTTTGGAAAACCTACTTCCATGTAGGTTTCATCTTTCAAAGTTGTGGAGCTTTTTTTTAGACAAACCCCAAAGTTGTGGATTGACTTGTCTAAGATCCAGGACAAGGTGCCGCCTTTTGGAAAGCCCCCCCTCCCACGTCAATTCCGCCTTTGAAATCCTGGTAATATCCATACATATGACAGCCCTAACTTATACAAACGGCATGAGGACAAAATGGAGAACATTATTTTTCATGGTCATATTTCAGACACTCAGCTGTAAATGATCAAGTGGTGAGTAATCAAATGATGTACTTGAAAGCTTAGTGTGGCTGGCTGGCAGAACTGTTGCAAGAAGTGACATCAGGGGAAAGGAAAAACACTGTCTGTGGGTTGTTGTTTTTTGTTCTGTGACTGCACACCCAAGCCATCCCATCTCACTGCAAGTAATCAAGTAACAACTCCAGTATCTTGACCACACTCAGAAAGCAGGCAGTGTTATTTTTTTGTAGCTCAGGCATCTTCAGAGCTAAAGTAGTGGGAGGCCACAGGATTTGTTCAGAAGAGATAAAAGAAAGCACTTCTTCACGCAGCGCATATTTTAAACTATGGAACTCACTCCCACAGGAGGGCACTGATGGGGTGCCACCAACTTGGATGGCTTCAAAAGAGGATTGCACAAACACATGCCTACAGACCGTTATAGCTATGCTCCACCTCCACATTTGAAGACAGTAATGCTTCTGAAGACCAGGTGCTGAGAACCACAGCAGGGGAGAGTACTCTTGTGCCTTTCCCACAGGAATCTGGGTAGCCACTGTGAGAACAGGATGCTGGACTAGATGGGCAGGCTCTTCTCATATTCTTATGTAGGGTTGCCGTTTTTGATCTATTTTTATGGGAAATCGGGGGGAACGGAACTGCCAACATGGGCTGCCATACGTCCGGATTTTCCTGGACGTTTTACCAATTTCCACCCGGACACTGCTGCAGACAGCACTATTTCAGATACGTCTGGGAAATCCCAGACGTATGGCAACCCTATCTGATGACCATGCATGTATGAAACATGCGGCCCAATTCTTACTCAGAAGAAGCAAGTCCCTCCAAGTTCAAACGAGGCTTCCCCTTTAGTGTGTTTATCTTACAGCCCTAGACTTGATACAGGCATTCAGGCAACTGTGCCAATGCCTACTGCAGGGTGGTCCAACAGCGGCCCTCAAGGCCTTTTTGGGCAGCCGTCAGCAACATTTGATAATTCCCTTGCCCAGCCCTCATGCTGCCTTCCCAAGGTCAGGTAAGCAAGGCCCTGGGCATTGGGAAGGAGGCGTGAAGGCTCTCTAGAGTGCTCCAGCCTTCTTCCCAAAGCCTAGTTAGTGCTGCCCAGCTTTGGGAAGGGGGTGGGAGGCAGTGGCGTAGCGTGGGCTGTCAGCACCCAGGGCAAGGCAAGTAATTTGCGCCCCCTAACCCGTGGATTTGCGCCCCCTAACCCGTGGATTTGCGCCCCCTTACCCATGGATTTGCGCCCCTAACCCTAACCCCCAGATGTTGCGCCCGGTGCGGCCGGCCCCCCCTGCACCCCCCACGCTATGCCACTGGTGGGAGGTCTCTAGGATCCTGACATAGGCTCATGCCTTCAGCACTTCGGCTTTGGGAAGGCAACATGAGGGCTGAATGGGGGTCATCAAATTTTGGGCTCCCTTCCCCCGTGCACGTGACAACCCCCCAGGAGTTTTGTGTCAAAGTACTCTTGCAGCCCACTTAGTATGAAAAAGTTGGACTGCCTGGGCCTGCTAGAAAGGTAATATAGTGGAGGCACTTATATGTGCCCACTGTGTTTGTAGAAGTGGCTCTGCGTGCAGATTGCAAGTTAACTGTGCCAACGCACACCCTAATTAATTAATAAATTGCACAAAGAACTTGCCATGTAGAAATTCTTTAGTGTGGCTGCATTTCAAAGAGTCACCCACTCAGTTGCAGCTGAATCAGTTCAAAGTTGTGGTTTATCATTAGGTTTCCCTTTCCTCACACTTGCCCACTTTATGATAAGCAATGCATGCTGGGATCCCTGCTGCAATCCGATTCCCTGAAGGTGGATTATGTTGACAAAGGGCTGACCCATCTAATCATGTTCTACAGATGAGTGTTCCAAAAAGAGAAATAATTTGGTGCCACTGTGCTTGGAATAAGGAATACTGACGCCATTTTGTTCAAATATAAATCATAGGCATCTATTATGTTGTGTACAACTCTGTGCTTTAGAATCCTTTCAGATAAGAGATAGAGGGCAATCCAAGTCAGCAGGGATTAGTTCTGCTGAAGTCCTTCTGACATAAAGCACTCAGTGTGGTCTTCCAATAAAGAAATATGCAGTGCAAACACCACTTATCTTGACATGTTCCCACCACAACCAAGCATGGTGCTTCTACTTAATGTTCTTGCACTCTCTCATACTTTAATTATGGATGGTATCAGTCAGATTAACATACATTGGTACCTTGATTCTCAAACAGCTTATTTGTCTAACAAATCAGCTCCCAAATGCCACATACCCAGAAGAAAGTGCTCCAGTTTTCAAATGTTTTTTGGAAGCCGAACGTCTGACACGGCTTCTGCTTGAGTGCAGGAAGCTCCTGCAGCCAATCAGAAGCTGCACCTTGGTTTTTGAATGGTTTCAGGAGTTGAACGGACTCCCAGAACCTTCTGGCGGTTCCCTTACTGTGAGAGGCCAAGTTACAGGGAACCAGGCAGAGGGCCTTCTCGGTAGTGGCGCCCTCCCTGTGGAACGCCCTCCCACCAGATGTCAAAGAGAACAACAACTACCAGACTTTTAGAAGACATCTGAAGGCAGCCCTGTTTAGGGAAGCTTTTAATGTTTGATGTATTACAGTATTTTAATATTTTTTGGGAAGCCGCCCAGAGTAGCTGGGGAAGCCCAGCCGGATGGGCAGGGTATAAATAATAAATTATTATTATTATTAAGTTTGAAAACCAAGGTACCACTGTACTTAGTTTTGGCATTTCTAGTTTACTTTAGCAAGGTAAAACAGAAGGTAAAGGACCCCTGGACAGTTAAGTCCAGTCAAAGGCGACTATGGGGTGCGGCATAGCTGCATAACTCCACACTAAGTAAACAGCAAGGCTGTGCATGTTTCACTGGTATGCAAACGACACTTTGAGACCTGTCTGAGTGGTGAAAACACCACAAAATGCAAATATAAGTTCAAGGGAAAAGAACTTTTTTCTGCATCACTTGAAACATCTGCTAATATCACTTTTACACCTATTCTTTGACAATATGCTATAGGAAAACCCAATGACAAAAGCATGCATAGCATCTATATGAAAAACACTGTGAAAGATTAACCAGGGATTTAGACTTCGCATTAATTATGCTTTTATCTGCTGCTTGTTTCGCTTCTGTTGTTTGCAGTTGCATACTGAGTGGTGGGGCAGCATTGCTCACCTGACTTCCATCCAGTCGAGTCGCTGTAGCAAAGACAGACAGAAAAGGGGAGGTTGACATAATAAAAATACACCAGCAGCTCACTAGATTGTCACCATACCAATCAGGATGCCAACTTCTGCCACCATATGCAGATCAGTCCTACCTTGCTATATGCTGCTAGGAATATAGGAAGTTGCCTTGCCCTAGCTTGGTTCCCATGGCCCTTTAAACCATAATTCACCTTAGTAGAATACCATGAATCACATGTAGGGAGAGGGCTGTTGTGCCCACGTCCTGCTCCTGGGCGTTCCATAGGCACCTGCTTGGCCACTGTGAGAACAGGGCATTGGAGCAGAGGGGTGTTTGACCTGATCCAGCAGGCTCTTGCTATGTTGTGAAGGAGAGTGAGCAACTTACTGGTGCAAAGGGCTACAATCATGGCCACACGGCCCTTGCTCCTGCTGCCAAGAGCTAAGCCACGATTTGTCTTAGGTTCTCTCCAAACACACCACAAGCTGCAACCAATGATGAAGTGTCATGCAAGCAAGGCCACTGAATCAGACCATCTAGCTCAGTATTGTCTCCACTGACCGCCAACAGCTTTCCAGAGTTTCAGAGAGGAGTCTTTCCCAGTTACACCTGGAGATTTGGGGAAGGTGGGGGGTGAACTTAGGACCTTTTACATGCAAATCAGCTGCTCGGCCACTAAGCTTCAGCTTTGCTAAGCACCTTCAAATCACAGATAAAAGACAGTACCCCAATGTTTTAAATAAACAAACATGAAATCAAAGACACCAAGCTTGACAAGTATCCTTTTGCCATCTTTGTTCTGAAAAATCCTTGAAATTATTCAGCGATCAGCCTGGTTTTCTGTAACCCTTAATTTACTCTGCATTTCAATCAAGGTTTTTAATTCAGAGTGTCGGGGGGGGGGTCACAACAACAAACTTATTCAAAAGCGAATAGCATGCAACACGTGTAACAAATAATATCCTGTTCTAATCACATATGCCTATGTCTAGCGTCTAGTGAAACCATCAAACATTAGATTACTGTCCTGCCATTAGATTCCGCGACAACAATGCAGAAGCAATCTCTTGTACTGGCTTCACTTTCAATTCCAAAAGTTCTCTTTTGCAGCTTGGACTTGCAGGAAACAAAGAGGAAAAGTTCTCTTTGCTTCACTCACCGCAGTTCCAAAACAGCCTTCTAAAGATGGCTGCCAACAGCTCCACAAAGGAAAATGAAGCTTTCGGCCCTTCATAACACAAAAGAACATAGCCAGGCTATGAACATATAATTTTGGGGAACTCCACAACTCCTTTGAAACTTACAAGAAAACCTCATAACCAACCTGCTCCTAGGAGTTCAGGATGTCTTAGAAAGAAGTCAATCAGGCATCCTTTTTGCCTGATCACTAGTTCCAAACTGCACTCCACGTCTTCTCACTCTGTATTTTTTAAAGGAACATATGCAAGTGGCTTACACTTACATATAGTGTAACAGGTGTGTGTCCATTCAAATCAAGGATGGAGAACATTTGTCACTAGAAATTGATGAACTTCAGCTCCCATCGGCCTCAGCTAGCCTGGTTGATGGACAGGGGTTATGCAAGTTTCGGTTCAGCAACACCTGGAGGGCCGCAGGTTCCTCACACTTGATTTAAATGATAACAGCTCCAGCTTGTAGTGATTGCACACGTGAAGCTTTTGCAAAGCAATCTGAGCACCAGAACTCTCATACAGTGGGAATCAGCCCTGCAAACAGGCTTCCTGAATCAGTTTCCTACCATGCAGATTATACAGCAAGCACTGGCTGAATTCGGGATGCAGTGAAACATGGCTATTAAACAAGTGGCAGCCAGTCCTGACATTGGATCCCTAAAATTTCTGACCGCCACTCGAGTCCATTAAAAGATTCCTATAAGAGGCACAGCATTTCCAAACTGCCGATAATTCATCAGGCTCTCTCTGGTTTCAAGGGGAACCTAATTTACGTGCTTGCTTCCAGAAACTTTGACAACCGCACATACATAAATGCATACATACATAATTTTATTTGTATGCTGCCTTTCCAGAGTTCAAACCATGCTCAAGGTGGTTTGGAAAAAATTACATAACTACAACATAACAGAAGTAGTTATAAACAATAAATAGAACATTAAAAAATACACACAAAAACTGAAGAATTTCTGCACAAATCGCAATAAGATTTAAAACAAAGATACAAAAAGCTAACAGCAACAACCCCCTGCAGGCAACACCCCAGCCAAAGAGTCTGTTCAGCAGCCTCAGCTTCTGTAGCTGGAGTCAGTCATAGCCCTGCCCTCCCAGGTAGAAAAAGGCCTGAGGGACAGGGAGCAGGTCTTCACAGCCAAGATGATCTCTTTGCAGCCAAGGAGCAATGTTCATGCTATTTAAATGAAAATGAAGGAAACGTATGAAAGAGGATCTTTATTTATTTAGCATATTTCACCCGAAGGTCCCAGAGTTAGACCACATAGTATTGTAAATGGAATAAAACAATAATAAGAAAACCAGGCAACATAAATTCTGTACAAATAAGCTTAAGCTTATCCTAACTTAATCGTTTGAGCACCTTTCTACATTTTTCAATCCTAAGCCACCCTTAATCATTTTTGTTCTGGCTTTCCATTTGTGTTCAGTAGTTCTTGTCTTAGTCCAGTTTCCCCACCCCCTCCTGATTTCTGTCTTGATTATAATTTTTTAAAATACTGATGTTCCAAGTTAAATCAGTTTATTCTATCTATCCACCTACACACACAAATGTGGACTCACACAAACATATTGCAAGTGTTTTTTCATAGCAATGCATTGGCTTTGTACCAGATTCAGATAATTAGT
Organism: Podarcis vaucheri; assembly: GCF_965113315.1. Classification (NCBI taxonomy): domain Eukaryota; kingdom Metazoa; phylum Chordata; class Lepidosauria; order Squamata; family Lacertidae; genus Podarcis; species Podarcis vaucheri. Next base: position 38,907,541 of record NC_138766.1, read on the forward strand.
AAAAGTTATTATAATTGTATTCCTAGAAATAGGTGTAGCAAAGTGTATTTGAGTGCGTGTCTGTGTTTTAAAACTCAGTGTATGTATATGAGACAAAATGAGAGAGGGGGAGAGAGAAAGAGAGAGTGCACACCACGAATTATCTATGCATAAAGAAATTAAAAGAGGTTTTTTTTCCAGAGCAATTGAAGCCCATCTCTTGAACAATGACGACAGCTCCTCATTTTCGACAACAATAGAGGGCACGTAGGAGTCAGGCTCATTAGAATATCTGTGGCTCTTTTCACTTCTCTCTGCATTAAGCCCCCATAATGTCAGTTGTCACTTATTAATGACAATTAACTAGTAATCAGTAGTGAGACTCTTCGAGGTGGTCCTTGCCTGACAGGTGAAGAAAGAGAACATTGCGTAGTGCTATGCAGTGACATGGAACCTTCAAAGGGAGCACAGCATTTCCATAAATTATTTCAGAAAGAAATTTTCTTTTATATATTCTCTTTAAAGCTTAAGGATCTTTAACCCCTAAAAGGACTATGCTTATTCTGATGGCCTCACATTCCCCAAAGGCTGTTACGAATGCAATAAAAGCTGGCACTACCTTACCCCTCTAAGATGTAGGATATGTTCCAAAGCCTAGACTGCCTACGAATCCATTTGGTACCCTTATGTATTCTACGGTCTTATGGAACAAACACAACATATCACCTTGGGAAGCTAGTAGATAATGAGAAAGATGTGGGGTGAAACTTTACACCCTTTGGGGTTACTCTTTATGTATGCATTTGCAAAAAATAATCATCATATTTTGACCAGGAATAAATACATGCAACTGCAATGTCTGAGTGCGTGTTCCTTTCCGTCACAATAGTGGATAACATTTGTTCAGTCTGGACATTTCTCTCTCTGCTTGGATTATTAATAGCTGACCACTATAATAAACAAGGGACATGGGTGGTGCTGTGGGTTAAACCAGTGTTTCCCAAACGTTTTTGGGCAACGGCACACCTGTTTACCGGGAAAAAATCTCGCGGCACACCACCATTAAAGCCCCGCCCCGTGACGTCAGCACGCAGCGTCACGCCGGGAGGGACGCACAAAAGTGAACGTTTTTTCCCTTCCCCTTGCCGGGGTGGGAGGAGGCAGCAGAGCGAGGGACTGAGGGACGGCGGCAGCTGAGGCGGCGGCGGCTGTTGTGGTGGTGGCGGCGATAGACGGCGGAGGAGGAGCCGTCGCCGGGAGTTGCTGCTGCTGCTGTTGCTGCCCGGACATGCCGGCCTCCTCCTCCTCCGCTGTCTCGCGCTCCTCCCTTTTGCGCGCGCTGCCCCGCCGCTCGGCACCACCACCGCGAAGCCGCCCCCGGCTCGCCGCGGATCCTCGCCGCCCCGCCTCTCGCCGCCCGACTCGCCCGCCTCCCTCCCACGGCACACCAGCCGGTGTCTCACGGCACACTAGTGTGCCGCGGAACACCGGTTGGGAAACACTGGGTTAAACCACTAAGCCTAGGACTTGCCAATCAGAAGGTCGGCAGTTCGAATCCCCACAACGGGATGAGCTCCTGTTCCTTGGTCCCTGCTCCTGCCAACCTAGCAGTTCGAAAGCACGCCAAGTGCAAGTAGATAAATAGGTACCGCTGTGGCAGGAAGGTAAACGGCGTTTCCGTACGCTGCTTTGGTTTGCCAGAAGTGGCTTAGTCATGCTGGCCACATGACCCGGAAGCTGTACGCCGGCTCCCTTGGCCAATAAAGCGAGATGAGTGCTGCAACCCCAGAGTCGTCCACGACTGGACCTAATGGTCAGGGGTCCCTTTACCTTTATAATAAACAAAGTGCTTACATTTTGAATGGCATATAGTTCCATGGCTTGAGCCTAAGGCTGAATTTTAAAATACACTTACTAGGGAGTAAGTCTTACTGAACACTGTGGGATAGACGGAGTAAACACATAGAATGGTGCTGGAATCCCACTCAAGTTGATAAACATTCTTCCATCGCCCCTGTTAAATATGCTTAGGGTTACAGGCTAATTTGGCTTTACCTAATTTGACTTTACCTAAATGTAAAGCACATTTTCCCTCCTGGTTAAGCTGCAGTTCTTTTCAGGGCTTACTTCTAAGTAGGCATGCCTAGGATTCCACTGCAAATCTAGTGCTAAATCTAGCAGCGCAGAACGCAGCAAACCTTTTCATTTTTTCATACGGGAAATGAAATATACCCGGATTTTCACTCTATAACAGCTGAGGTAGAGAACCTATGGCCTTTCAGGTGCTGGAGGATTCCAACTCCCTTCAGCCCCAGCCAGCATGGCCAACTGTCAGGGATGATGGGAGTTGTAGTGCGGCACACAGATGCTTCCTCACCCCTTATGATGGCAAGTTTATTCCTCATCCTTATCCTTTAAAATCCTAAATATGGATGGTATTGAACTCCGTTTTACTCAGAGTAGGCCCACTGAAATTAATGAACACGAGTAAGTTGATAACGGAAGGTAGTGTATGAAAACCTAAGAAAATAGAAATAATGATTCAATTAATAAATAGGCAACTTCTCCTATTTATGCTCAAACGCCATTCCATGTGTTGCCTTCTAAACTCAGGGTCTCCTAAAGAGGTACTGTCAGTTGCTTGAAACTTGCACATGCAGTTTTTGGCTGAGCAGGAGAGAACACGGCCTTCCCATCATTATTCATTTACATCACTCACATCACAAAACTTTCTCTGGGCAGTTCACGAACAATATAATGTTAAAAAAAACAATTAATATGCAGTAATATAAAATGCAACATTAGAATAATATTAGCATGGAATAAGAATCGGCAAGGCTAAAATGGGGTTTGAAGCTACACTAACAAAATGATTTGTAAAAGCTTGGAATTTTTTTTTTTACAAAATTTGCTAGGTGCTGAAAGGACATTAGTGTAAGCACCAAGCAAAGCTTTCTGGGGAGGGTATACTGCTGCAGCAGGGGTGCAATTACTGAAAAGGCCCTTTCAACTGTATCTCACTTGGTGGGGGCACTTGAAGAAGGTCTCAGATGAAGATTTCAAGGCACAGGTAGGTATGTGCAGAAAGAGGCAACCCTCCAGGTTCCCAAAGATGAAAAGTGTATTCCATATTTTGCTCTCCATGAAATGTAGTAGCACGTACCATGTAGAACAGAAGTTTCCTTTACACTTCTGAAAATCTCTCCCCCTTCTGTGAACCCTACTGAGTCCTTTGCCAGCGATTAGGAACATTCTAATGCAACCAGAGTTAATACTGAATAGTGAGAATAGTAATAGTAATGATAATAATAAAAATTATCATGCAAAATGCAATACTTTTTGAGATAGAGCAGCATTCACTTTTGCTGGCCCGGAACTCAAGCCTCACCATTTCTTTGCTTCAGTGGAAAGCTGGAGTGGTTAAAAGGAAAGAAAGCCACCTGGAACATTTAAACACTTGCTCCCTTTCAAAAGGCATGGCTGCTGTGTTTTTTCCTCCCTCAAAACCTACAGAAGGATGGTGACTTGCTGAGTTGCTCTGCCAATTCTCATTGTTTTGTTGGAGGATGGCTCTTTTGTGACATTGAGCTTGTAACTGTGCTTCCATGACAACAAATAAGATGTTATACATTGGAACCTCACAGTGACAAACTAAGTCTAACCAGGGCTTAAAGAAAAATGTTACATTTAACAGAACAATCGGGGGAAAGGAATGACAGCAGAAAATGTGGGCAAGGGCGCATGTATGTGCGCTGTCTAAGCGTTTGTGCGATTTCTAGACTGGGAATACAAGGGGTTTCCTATGGGTTTATGTCATGACCAAGTTTCTTCACCGTTTAATATCGTTTGACTCATTCAGGAGGGGAGGAAATCAATTAAACACTGATAGAAAGAAAATTATGCACATATGTAAAAATACAAACAATTGCAATAAAAACAGCACTGCAGTCAGTCCGCCCAGCCAAAAAAAAAGCCTGTTGAAACAAGAAGGACAAGATGGAGGGAGCTTCTCTAGGAAAGGGGCTCCAAATCCGGGGGGGGCAGCCGCCACTAAGGCCCTCTCGCATGTCCCTACCAAGCATGCCTGTGAGGGTGGCAGGACCAAATAAAGGATCTCTCCCAAAGATTTTTAAACCCAGGGCAGGTTCATATGGGGGAGTGTGTGTGTATAATGCAAGTGTGGATTTAGTCTATATGTGAGTGGGTAGAGAGACGAAATGGGAAGCATAAGAGGAATTTTCTCTGCAGACAAAATCATACCTGTAAATTTGCACAGGACATCACTTACTGACTTTTATTTGCGTGGTTTGTTTTACTTTCGGTTTTGTTTTATTATGCAATCTGTGCTTTCATTTCATATTTTTATGTTGTGAACCTCCCCTGTGATCTTCGGGTGAAGGACAGTAAAGAAATGTAACAAATAATATTAATTCTTATTTCAAATACGTATACTACCACAGATTTGCATGGCAGCTAACAAAAATACTTTAAAAATTAAAACAAAAGCACAATAATCAAACAACTAAAATTTCTTATAAAACAGCAGAAAAGGGCAACATAAAACACTTTATATACCTCCCTTTGTTCTCAAATGATTGATCAAATCAATTGTTGTAACTTGATGCTGAATGAAGAGTGGATACCAAGCACATCATGGAAAATTCCATAGCCTGGGTGGCTGTTCCTGGTCACTTCTCTATTCTCAGGTTTGAGGGCACTATGAACAGGAACAAAGGCCTCAGTGGTTTAGCAGGCACATATGGGAAATGGTACCTTAGTCACAGACGAGTCACTGCTTTTCACATGAACCATGGTTTGCAGTAATGCACATGTAACATGAAACCATGGTTAACACTGGGAAAGGAAGGAGTCACTTCAGAGAAGAAAAAATGAAAGATGCATGTGTTCACAAGTCTGGCGTCTGCATTGTAAATCATAGCTTATTGGGTTTCAATAGTATAACTGCACTCAACAGTGTAAAACATAATACATACCCACCAACTGCCCTGGAAAATCAGAACATCCTGTTTCCCCACTGTGAGAGTACAGTGGCCATTTGGAGCACCTTGCTCTAGAGCAATTTCGAGCCAAGGTCTCGCCCTGAAAAAAGTGTTTTTTGGAGATCTGCAATCTCATGCTGTGCCGCAAAATGTGTGTTTCAGGGCACAGTGCCTGATGAAAGCACTTTTTTGGGTCCACGAGCTCACATGGGTAAATATTAATATATATATATATAATGAACTAGAACTTTTATAAAGCACTAGGCCCCTTCAGAGGGGTATGTGAACAATTCTGAAGCATACCATCCTCCGCAACAAAATAACTACATTGAATTCAAGCTATTTGACTAACAAAAGGGGGCAAACCAAGATCCTTCTTGTTCCTATTGTTGGCAAAATGTAAACACTGAAAGATGCATTGAAGACAAAAGGTAGCTTGCGCTGCTCTTGAAAGGAGAGAGACACAATAAATGTTGAATGTTTTAACAGAATAAAGAGAGGCTTACAATATGTATGCAGGCCCTGAGGCACTTACAGTTTCCTTTCTTTATGAGTGGCTTGGAAAGGTTATGTAGGTCGCTTACTTATGGCAGCCGATGTTAATAAAATGCCCACCTTTCCTAAATTGCTTTAGAGTAAAAAATATACATATACACATACATAGCGCACACATTGCAGAGACATTCCCTCAGTAGTGATCTCCAGTTCAATGGATAAATATTGAATTTCTAAACTCTGTCGCACAGCCCTTTGTGCAGTGCCGCTAAATAAAACCAAAATACAACCAAGGTCTTGGGAGAAATCATACTTCACCTACCTTGCCATTTCCATACTTCACCATGTGGTATTCTCAGAATGTTTGCCTTAATGCAATTGATCAAACACAGGGATGAAGGATTGTCCAGTCACAGTCTTCCTTGCTGCTTAAAAAAAAGTGATTTTAATACCAGAACCATACAAAACTCATCAGTGATGCCATGAAATGCCTCAAAGACAGCAGGGTCATCTAGCGTTGAGACCCCTCTCTACACCTAGCATTTCCAAGGGAACTTTCCCGCCATTTGTATTAGGTCAGATCCCACTTTAGAGCTGTTATTTGTCCCAGGCAACCTCTTCACCTACAACTAAATATCCCGTAATCATGTTTGCAGGCCTGAAGCAAAACAAACAATGATTTCTAAGGCTATTACGGAAAGAAGAAGAAGAATTAAGCCTATGGCAGCAAAGCACAATCTTATTTTACGTAATAACTTCAAAAGTTTTGTTTCTTCTTCTATAATCCCTTGGGCCTAAAATGCATAATCACCCGGTAATTGAAGTGAAACAAAATACCTAAATAGCTCAATCCCCTACAGAACACAGGTATTTACCAGTGGAGGTGGGGGAGGAAATTTAAAAGACCTCTGTGGCATGTTCTGGCACTAGCTGAATATGCTTTCCAGATACAACATGGGCTTGGCTAACCTGAAATCAGTAGAGAAAACTGAAGAATGCTGGCTTGAAAATAGGACTTTAAATAATGTACACGGTCTTTTTAAAAGCGAAGGATCTTGGCTTCCGTTGCTCTGGTTGTTGTTTTTAAACACACACACATTCATTTTGATAAAAAAAACACCAAACAGAGTAAGCAACATGGCACCCTCAGAGTACTATTGGACTACAAGTCCCACTATCCATGACACTGCTGGCTGGCAATGATGAGTGTTGCACTCCAGCAATATCTAGAGGGCACCACATTAGCTATTCCTAAACAACTTTTTAGGACACATTACAATTTTGTAATTGCAAGTTACAAAAGAAATATACAAGCATATTAAGGCTGCAAGCATTCACCAGCGAAATCAGTTTTGCCATTAAGCAGTTAAGTATGGGTAGCGGTCCACAATCCATTTATTTGCGAGCAATTCCATAAAGGCGTTGGTTCTACTCCAAATGGAAGTTGTTAATGGCCAGAAAGATCTTATATACAGAACTGTAGGGTAAAAAAAAAAGCTCTGTTACATATTGGTAAAAGTCCAAAGAATCTGTGCTCATCTTTTGATTCTGGCAAGATGATTTCCCAAACAATTAAAATCTGGTCATTATAATTACATGCTGTTCCTAAACATGGTCACACCTGTATCTATATTTGTCTACCATGGTTTCAGAAACTGTGCATTTCATTAACATCTACAGACACATTTGCTGGTGCACATCTTTGAACAAGCAGGAGATACTTGGCGAGAAAGCTTTTTCAGCACTAACCAGGCCCAAAATAGCACCATTCCTGATTTACAGCAACATATATTTTCATTTACTAACTGATCCATTTATAAAGAAAAAAGACAGCTGATCCATTTAAAATCGGGTTGTCTCCATCCATCCAAGTCACGACAGCAATACCTGAAAAGCAAACCTCTCAGAGGTGCTCCCACAGAATACCCATTCAAAATATGTAATGGATAGTGGATGCCTGGCTTTCACATGCATTAATTGTCACAGTACTCATAGCATGGAGCAAAGAAGGCCCTGACAGCTCACTTTTACATTCTAAGTGACATCTGCATTGAACAGAACAGAAATAAAGATTAAGGGAAACACCTGATGTGATAGCACTCAGCTTTACTTCAAAATGCAATATTTAAAAAGTACAGGTCTGTCTTCTTGTATTCTAAGTAAGAACTAATGTCAAAGCCTCAGAGGACTATAAGAATATGAAAAAGTACCAGCTGTTTTCTGGGCTTGTGCATTATAGTCTTTCTTTCTTGCCACTAACAAGAGGTAAGAGCCATCTGCATGTAACCTTGGAATGCACTCACAACTACTTTTTCTCCCCAGTTTTTAGTGAAGCACAACATCTAAGCCATGATCATAGCTGTATACCTGAAGGAACGTCTCCACCCCCATTGTTCTGCCCGGACACTGAGGTCCAGCACCGAGGGCCTTCTGGCGGTTCCCTCGCTGCGAGAAGCCAAGTTACAGGGAACCAGGCAAAGGGCCTTCTCAGTAGTAGCACCCACCCTGTGGAACACCCTCCCACCAGATGTCAAAGAGAAAAACAACTACCAGACTTTTAGAAGACATCTGAAGGCAGCCCTGTTTAGGGAAGCTTTTAATGTTTGATGGACTATTGTATTTTAATATTTTGTTGGAAGCAGCCCAGAGTGGCTGGGGAAACCCAGCGGATGGGCGGGGTATAAATAATAAATTATTATTATTATTATTATTATTATTATTATTATTATTATTATTATTATTATTATTATTATGATCAAGCCCTTTCCTCCTTAACCACAATCTGAAGCCAAGGGTAAACCTTGGCTTCTAAATTCGGATTGTGACACAGGTGAGCTTAACCCTTTCCTGCTTAAATTTGTCCTACCGAAAGCTGCCCTTTCTCCAGATTTGCCCTGATATGCATGCAACTTTTCCTAGTTGAGGCAAACAGTCACCTGGGAGTGGAATTTTCAACAAGACAAATTCCCACCAGCCCCAGCCAGCATGGCCAATGATCAGAGATGATGGAAGTTATAGACCAGCAATATCTAGAGGGCCACAGGTTCGTGGTTTAAACCACCTGCTCCTGTACTGTGGTCCCACTGCTGATTTCTATAACAGAAAAGGCATTACGATTTTCAGTGGCTGTTTTGGGGGTGCTTTGCTACCTGTGTTTTCAAAGCACAAATGGGGGCACGTGTAAATTCAGAAGCCTTACACAGCTCTCTAACTAACTTTTTGTGCCTCTCTCAGGAAAAAAAAAATGGCATTCATGGGATAATGTGTGAAGTCATCTCATGAAAATTTATATGCAGAAACAATGCGCCAGAATGGTTTGTGTGAATGTTCAAAAATGGATCCACAAGCAAAATCTTATATTTGTGTGGGAACCTACTTATGGAATAGGCTCCAGAAAATATTCTTTATCTAACAGAATTACTTACAAAACACACAGCCAGAACAACCAGGGGCAGAGTTTAGGTGTGTTTTTTTTAATCTTTGCAGATATTAAATAATTCTACACTATGCCAAGCTATGCACCCCTACTTTGCAAGAAAAATGTACAAAGCTTGGAGCCTACTTTACTCTAGTGAAATTCTGCTGTTAATTTACCTTTAGGAAAAGTTATGCATCATTTTTTCAAATGCATTGCATGAACAAGCATTGAAGTATGGTGTAAGGGCTTTCAATCACTAAAGGGCTATCAGCTACTGAAGAATCATTGAAATAAGTAGATTGGGAGTTACTTCTCATTTTGCTCCTGTCTGTCCTCTGTTGTAGGCTTGTTAATAATATGGGTGTGTTTCACTAGCAGTATCAGGCATGTTTTCGTGTTAAGGGATGTTAAGATAATGGAGTTTAAGGGTGAGAAATGAACAGGGAGTCAGGAAAGACCACCACAAAGGACAGAAGTTGCTATGGCAGTGGAGGCAAGTCAGACATCTTTGTGCCATCTCCACTGTTACTCAACCTTAGTAAATCTGCTGGCTTAACCACAGCTCCCTTGGGTCTGAAAGTGCTGCTTGCAAGCACCATGTTGTGTAAGGGAAAGGTGTTAACAATCCTTGATCTGATTTAGGATGAGCATGCTGACTGTGTTTCTAGCATTAAAACTTCATGGAATGAAGAGTGAGATGTAAATATCTCCCCTGTGTATCCACCAGGTATCAGACACACAACATCAAGCAATTTGGGGATGGGTGCAGTATCTGTAAAGATGGGTCTTTACAGATTCCATCTTCCTGGCAAGACACCTGATCAGCCACTTGTAAGGGGTCTGTAGCTGTTCCTGGGGACTCAAGACAGGATTGAGTTTCTGTTATTGCATTATCTATACCGCTGCCTAACATTCTGCCTGTCTGGGCTGGCAGTGGTGTTGAGGACCCCAAAACATATGGTCTTTGGGAGCCTGTAACATAAATGGGTTGGCTTGGGATTTTATGGCTGCTATAACAACCATGGATATGTGTCAAATGACATACAGTCCAACACATGCAACAGGACACACTTTAGATCTTATTTCATGTTCTGGTTTAGGACTATATTGATCTGTGACTGGGGGAGCCAATGACATTCTCCATTGTCATGAGCAGATCTTTATCTGACAAAGTTAAACCTTTTCACGGACATGGGTGAGAAACAGATTTAGGACTTACTTTGCAGCGGAGATGGTAGCAAAGAAATCTTACTTTTTCACAATTGCTTCTACACAATGTCGGCCAGTGGAGCTTTTCTAGGTAGCAAGGCTTGGGAGAACAGGTGATAAGAGGTCAGAGGACTCAAAAGGTTGCTGTGACCAATTTAGATTAATTTTGCAGAGAAAAACCACTCGCATTCATACCAACTTGGATGATGTGGTTTTGGCAGAATCAAGAGACGGATGTCTTGACAACCATATGTCAGGAGTGCTCTGATGGTGTTTCCTGCTTGGCAGGGGGTTGGACTCGATGGCCCTTGTGGTCTATTCCAACTCTATGATTCTATGTAGCCAGGACACCATGTTGTCATGATTTATTAGACACGGTTGCATTTGTGTAGCCTGAGGATGTGGACAAGCTTCCTGGAGTTTTGTGCTCCACCATTTGCTCCATGCATCCTGACCCTTCCCAGGTATTAAAATCTGAGCTCAATGTTTGGATTTCAGAGCCGGTGAATGCATCTCTGACAGACAATGCAAGAATCACAGCTAAATAATCCCTGGCAGATGGCCATCCAACCTCTGCTTAAAAACCTGCAATGAAGGTGAGTCACCTTTTCATATTCTTATAGCCCAGTACATTTACTCCTTTCACATTACTTTCATATTCTTAGGGTTTGACATTGGCATGATCCCATAATCCCATAGAGTGGCAGTGGTCTTCAACTGGTCCAGACTTGGTCCAGAACAAAGGCCCATCTCTGAATCCCAATGGGATCCCACTTTCACTTTTGATTTGCACTTTAGTAAAAAGGCATGAGAATGTGGTTGGCCAGAAATGTGTATCTTATTAAGAAATGGCTCATTTAGTTCCCCAGCCACATTGCAGTACTCATGGATAATGATAAAATGAGCATCTCATCAGGAGAAAGTGTCCTAGTGGCTGTTTGGTTTGGTCAGCCTAAGCTGGAGTCCAACATGGTGGCAACAGTTTTAAATACGATCTGCCTGCTTTGGCTTCTCAAACCACCTGTGGGTCCTCCTGACAACATACAGATGGGTACCGATTATGAGTTTATATACAGCTTGCGCCAGGGCAATGTTTAAAAAGGTCTTACATTTCAGGGATGAACACACCACTCATTCCTAACCGGTAAAGTCACAAGTTTGCATCCATGAGCATCTGTAAACCATTGCAATAACATTCTGAGGTATCACTAATACATAGGCAGCAGAACGCAGCATATTAGAATACACAAATGACGCCAAACATACTTCAGCTTGAAACCTCTTCGCTGCTGAAATGAAGACCTCAAAGGCAAAGTAATGACGACATCACAATATACATAAATCAAGAACTGCATGTGGGTTTATTTTACACTTGAGAAAACAGTGGATTTAATTGTGTGAACCAAAAAAAAAAAAAAGTACTGTACAATATTAATGATAAAACATCAAAATGTATAATTCATAGTGCATTGCTTGCTTTATTTTTATTTATTTATTTATTTTGTCAGATAGTTCCTTTGAGTACATGCATCTGGGAAGATGCAGGTGCCAGTAAAATTTCTCTATTTAACTCAAGCTGCAGGAACTAAATTTTATTCAAAAAAAGTGTGGTTTTACATTATATACACAGAAATTGAATATAAAATGACAATATAAAAAGTTAAAAGAGAAAAGCATACAGCCAGAAGGTACAAAGGAAGTTGAACAGTTTAAAATGGTACGATATGTAACATGTACTTTTTTTCCCCCCTAAGCTGATGCTGGCAATTTACAAGGAACTGAATCCAACACTTGCCCCACTTTTTTCTGTTTTGTTTTAAATGTACCAATGCAGCACACTATAGAAAGGTCAGCTTGTACCAAAGCTTACATTTGTAAATAACTATAAACTGCAGTATCTTACAGGAAAAAAAGAAAAGGGGGGGGGGAAGCATTTGTACATTTTTTTAAAAATAACTTGCATACTTTTTTTTGCCAGCCAAGTGGCAATTTTCAGCATCCAGAGGATTTGGGCATAGTGGCAACTTGGTTTATTATTTTTATTTTCTTAAACACGACTGTGGTTTTCTAACCCCTTGAGCACTTCATAGCTTTTCATCATTGTCAAAGAACTGCATGCATCTTTTCTCTGCAAATCAGACTGCAATTTTCAAAAGGGCTTTTTTTTTACATTTTAACACAGTTTTGTTAATATGAAATGCCTTTTTTAAAATTAAAACACAAAACCTTCTTTTGGGAAAGGCACAACAATGCTATTACAGTCCTCAGAGGGTTAAAAAAACTGACACTACGGGGTTCTGTGACCTTTATTGTCATGGCAACTTTGTAATTTTAGGATGTCTTTTTGTTATTGTTCTTTGTGTCTTTCTTTACGGCTAAATTAACGTCTCTCAATAGTGTCTCCCACTATATTCTACAAAAAGATAGCTTAACATCAAGGACAGATGTTGAAAATAAAGGTCAGACTTTGACTCACAGAAAAAGAAAAGAAAGGTTTTAAAAAAACATGCACAGATCAGACAAAGAGCATATAAATATAACTACAAAATGTATGTAAGAAAAACCAAGGTCCAGATAGGCAGTTCAGCAACAAAAGTAAGACTGATTTCAGAGGCTCAGATCAGGCCTAGTGCAGTACTATGAAGAAGTTTAGTGCAATGTTCCTGTGGTCACTTGCATACCTGGCTGCTTACCTGGACGCTAATGTTTTTCTAACTCAGTTACATAGATCAGATGGTCCTCGGGGGATTTGCCATGTGTTTTACTAAGGTGCAGTTTCACTGCATGCTTGCTTGCAAAAGTTCGGTTACAGAGCTTACACTGGAATGTGGAGCCTGAGTCCTCCTCAGCAATTCCAAGTGAGCCTAAAGTCTTATTTGTGAGGACTTTTGAAACATTCTGCTGTTCTTGAATCTGATTTAGTGGCAATTTGGACAGGTCCTTCAAACTGAACCCTAAATGTGTCTCCAAGTGACTTATGTACGTAGAAGCAGTTCTGAACTGAGAGGCACAATCATTGCAAAAGAAAACAGGGTGACCTGTGTCCAAATTCTTTAAAAACTTAGTTCCACCTGTCCTCCTTAATTGATACTTCACATTGGCCAGCCAGTGGCTAATTGTGGTCATGGAAAGACCAGTAAACTTAGAGATATGTACCCGCTCCTGTGGGCCTAGGTCCGACATAATGTACTTGCCTTCAGGAGTCTCCCTCAAGCTAGAAGCAAACTGGGCTTGAAGGATTAGGAGATGCTGAGGGTTCCAGTTGGACTGCCTACCTTTCCTCTTGTGTACTGGGGACAGTTCGTCCAGCGTCTCCTCAAAGCTACTCCCATCCGCATCAGATTTCTCTGACACGGAAGACGGTGTCGAAGACTTGGGGGTCAAGCGCCCTGTGAGGTTCTTTACCATGTCGGAAATATCCATCAGGGCACTTTCCCTCAGAGGAGATGAGACCGAATCAGTCACGCTGGAAACCAGGGGCTTGTTTTTGGACTTCGTTAAATCAATAGGCTGATCGCTGTTCTCATAATAATACCGGTCGATAGCATCAGCTTGCTTGGCCGGAGTTGTCGAGTAAATGGGTTTGTCCAGCATACTGTTGCTAATTTTATATAACATAGCCAAAGGGTCCAAAGAAGGACTTACAGGGTTGGAAACTTTGCCTAAATGGGTATTCATGATGGATTGTAAAGCACTCAGTGGATTGATGAATGATGGCTCAGCTGAATGGTCTGTGATGATGCCCAAGTTATTACAGCCGTTTGTGACTTTTGCTTTAGGTAGCTCTGTACCATTAAGTGCATGAGGATCTGCTGGACTGTCCTTCTTGACCTTCTGCACTTCTGTTTCAGGGCCCTTTTTTTGCTGCTGCTGCTGTTGCTGCTGCTGTTGCTTGGTTTCCTCTGTTTTTGGAAAGTCTTTGTTCTCCTTAGCAGCAGGTGACAATGGCTTGACTGGAGAACATTTCTCTTTCTCCGCAGGCTTTTCTTCTTTTTTTATATTGATTTTGCCCGTGACCTTCTCCACCAGCTCCTCCATTGCAGAGACATTGCTTTTGTGAGGTGGTGGTGTCAGGTTCCCTGGCGAATGGATCAGTGCACTGTGTTCCGACGACAAGGATTTTACGCTGCTGGCGTACGATGGCTGCATCTGAACACTCTGCACAGCTGGCTGAATGGGCTTAACAGTCCCCGGAAGCTGGTAAGCTGCATGAATGCTTGGATAGCCTCCCCACGAAGGTGCTCCATTCTGGGCCTTGCTTATAGCTGTTGTCACTGTATTTTCCAGGGATTTTAATATATCTATCCCACCTTTAGGGCTTTCATCTAGATCTTCCTCTCTGAGGTACTGATACACAGCCGTTGGCTCAAATTTTTCCGCAGAGTCCTCATTCTCTTCTTTAATCTTTTTGTCTGTTTCACTAACGATCACCTTTTCCTTTTCCATTTCCTTCTTCTCCTCAGAAGTTGTAGATTCGGCCGGAGAATCGGGCTGCTTTTTAATATTTGCAGCTGGTAATCTCGTGTGTGTGGTGGGAGGCAAAGGGATGGACTGGATCTTTTCTTCTACCACAGGATCCAAGACTAGCTGTTTCCCCTTTTTGGAAGCAGAATTAGTTACTTTCAAAAAATGTCCCGTGACCATCATGTGAGCAGTCAGCTGCTGCAAAGTGTCGTGAGAACTGCCACACTCCATGCATTTTAGGATCTGGGCTTTGCGGGCCTCAAACTGCCAAGTGTAGCTAGCACCATTTTGATAGCCATAGCGGTTGTTTGGAGTCACGTAGGGGTTGGCAGTTTTCTGGTCTTTCCCTGCCTCGCTGAGTGTGCTCTCCGAAGTGATGGCCGTCGGCTCAGGTGAGCAAGGTGAAGCTAAGTCTTGAAGTGCTCGCTTTTTGGTAGAAGGCACCAGTTTGGTGATGGCTGGTACTGGTTCCTTCAGAGGCACTTTCTGGTAATGCTTTGTTTTTATCATGTGGACACTCAAGTCTTGCAAAGATTCAAACGAATGGCCGCAGTACATGCACTTGAGCACTTTCTGGGCGTCCTCTTTGCCTTCCATTTCCATAAGTGATCGCTTTCTGGGCTTTGACCACCGTTTGGTCTTTTCAGCTTCTTTATCTCGGTTGTCATCCCGATAATGTCCAGTTTCATTCATGTGCACTGTTAGCTCCACTAGTGTGTCATATGCTGCACTGCAGTCTTTGCACCGGAACTTACTGGCACCAGTGAACACAGAACCATACAGTTTATTGTTTTGCCGGTAAAGCTGCACTGTGCTGAATAGACTAGGTTCTGGGAGAAGTCCATATGAGGTCTGCTGCAGAGTTTTGGCTAATGCCGCTTGATGCCAGTCATAACCTGAGCCACCACTGTTATTGTTACTGTTACTAGTACTACTGATACTTGTAGTGATACTAGTGTTGGTACTGGTACTAGTACTGGTACTAGTACTAGTATTGGTACTTGGGGTAGTGATAGTAGAGTTGCTATTAGTGGTATTTTCCTTCTGGCTGTTTTCATTACTCTTTGATTTTTTTAAATCCAAAGCTAAACTAGACCAGCAAGACTCCGATAGTAAATTTGCATAGACAGCTTTTATTTGTGCCAAGCTGTCCTGTGGATAGGAAGCATTGTCCAAGCATTGGTGATCTTCTCTCTCTTCTTTGGAGGAAGTGCTTTTGAAATGAGCCAGCTGGTCACTGTTTTCGCTGAATGGCGATCCATAACCTGCGTCCTGATTCGTTGCTGTGCTGACTGGAGAGTTCTGGTAACTTTGAGCCTCTTTGATCTCCGTTTCATCATTGCACATGTAGTCAGTTTCCTGGATGTCCAGAGGTAGTCCGTCATCCTCCACACTGTCTTCATCAATCTCTGCTGCTTTCAGTTCTTCCTCAGGAACATAAGCTAGAAAAATACATAAGAAAATAAAAATTCATTACAGAACGTACACATTTCGTTTCATTCCCACCACTGTTTCTACTACAGTGTGACTGAGGCTTACATTTTAGATCACATATCCCTATTTCTCAGCTTTATGAAGATACACATCCTGTCAATTTAAGCATGGCATTCGGCATTTTCAGTTGCAATTAAAAATATACCATGACATTTCAGCAGGATTTATGTTTAACTAACAGAATAACCTGGTATGAATAAAGCTTAAGAATTCATTCTTCAGCCACTTTTTCTGAATTGCAACACTTATTTTGCCACTGTAACTAATTGGGATTTTCTGGAATAAATTAGGTAAAAGGTTGTGTGTGGGTTTTTTTTAATTCATTTATTACATTTCTAAGTCTCATTTTATTTGTACAACAACTAAGGTCATCTGGTGAGTTTCAAAGGTAAGTAGGAATTTAAACTCAAATCTCTATCATCCAAGTCCAGCACTCAACACTACATACTACTTGAAGCACTCAACATGAGCAAAGAAGCATTTATAAAGTTATATGGTAACGAAGCAGGGTAGATGTAAAACAAATTTATCATGGAGATCAAATTAATCATCAATTATGAATTATTATTAAGAAGCGTGTGCTACTGTTACTTATATTAGTCCATTAATGCGAACAATGATTTGAAATATTTATATTTTTTTCCTTCCAAACCACCTTGTGAGTGGTGTTATGAAATAGCCCTAATTTTGATTAATTTTGAGATAGGCTGAGTTTAGAAAGGGAGTCTCCATTCCAGTCTTAAAAATGGAAGACACAAGAGAAGCCTCTTTCATTGCCAAGGGCCAGGTGTAGCACCTTCTATGAAATGCTGTCTTATCTGGCACAAAATAATCAACCCTCTGATATACCTGTTGCCTCCAACCCTGACCTCCTGGGCCATCCCTGGATATCGCTTATTAAATTGGCAAATCATAACCCCAAGGTTCTGCTGTGAAGACCTGGCTGGCAGCTAATGTCTTCAGTTGCATGTTTATTTCTACCCTTTTGTTTGTTTTGCTAAGCTGGGAAGAAACAAGATCGTCCGTAAGTTTACTTCCAGGCTATCACCACTTCAAAATGTGTCACACTCATTCTTACTCAGCCAGACAACATTTTAGACTTTGTTTTATTTTAATCATTAAACCCCAACTTGAACACAAAAGCTGAAGCTTTGGGCTCCAGAAGCTGGGAATCTTTCAGACACAGAGAGACGTCACCTTACTTCACAAAAGCAATCCTGTGAAACTTTTATCCTCCTTCTATATCTCCCTTTCTGTTTTAGAAAAGACCCCTATACACCCAGTGCCTCTCAAGTCACACAGATGATCAAGAAGTCCCAGTACCACTCATTTCAAAGACCTTTGCTCCAGAATTTTCCTAATTGGCTTAGAACCTGGTCCATCTTCTTCCAGTTCCGCCTTTCCTTTCCCACCCATGAACCAAGTCTCAGCATCCCATTGCTCTTTGACAAACCTTTTCTCCCCTTCTTCCCAACCAATCATGTCGTTGCCACTTTCTCTCCTCGATTCCCAACTTCTAAGCATCCCAAAACATTGGATTCTTACATGTAAAGCACACAATGTTACCTCTACTATTGTTATTTTACAGATGGCTCAGAGACATTAACATGAATAATCACATTTATTCCAATAGTCCCACTGAGCTTTATGGGAGTTACTTCCTCTTAAGTTTGTATAAGCAGCCTTAGAGCTATCTATGGTTGAAGATAAATTTGAACTTGCGTATCAGAGTTCCTAGATGGATAGTCCAATAGAGCACCTTGGCAATAATGGCAACTGAGCAAGACTATACACTTGGATTTGAAAGTAAGGTAAGAACAATTAGTCACTGGGCAAATCTGCTTTCCTCTACCCATTACTGAAAGGCTGAAATGTAAACGATGGTACAAATCGACAGGGGATTCTTTTTATTAGCGTTCCTGTTATCACAACATTAATTTAAGAAGCATTAAGATTTATGCATCTGAAATGATGCATGGTCGGATATAAATAGCGTTAAACATACCGCCACCAACCCAGTGACATCATTCATAGTGCAAAATTAGAGAATAGTTCATTTTTTAAAATGTTGAAACAGCTGTCAAAAAAGAGAAATACAAAAGGAACAATCCCAAGTATGGGGAGCCAATATAATTAATATAATATAATATAATATAATATAATAATATAATATAGTTGAACCAGTGTGAAGTCTGCTAGATCAA
Source organism: Podarcis vaucheri (assembly GCF_965113315.1). NCBI lineage: Eukaryota > Metazoa > Chordata > Lepidosauria > Squamata > Lacertidae > Podarcis > Podarcis vaucheri. Next base: position 38,925,804 of record NC_138766.1, read on the forward strand.
AACGCCATTCAAGAGTGGGCTACTGCCAACTGAGTCAATCTAAGCCTGGCAGAGGGAAAACATGCCTTATAAACAGAATTTGATTTACAGCACCCTTTTTGCCAACATATGTTACGCCAGATTACCAGGTTATGTGACCAGGATGATCCAGTGTGTGCTTAGTCCCACCCCACTCCCTCGGAACACTCATTTTTTCAGGGCATATGTTCCACAAATCTTGGCTTAGCTACAGCTGAGCCAGAATGAAGGCACTGTGACGAATCCTAACTTGCTCATTCTGGCAGATCTAGGGTTAGTATTGCTCCCTATGGCAGTGCTTTGCTACTGAAGGCTCTGTTCTATAGACTTAAAATATTTAAAATAAAAGGAAGGGGGGAAATGAAAAAGTTTTAAACCTTAACAGGTCAAAGAAATTTGTAGGAAAAAGCTGGAGCACCTAGAAAATTATTGGTGTGGTTTAGTTGACTTAAGGGAGCACTCCTATACACAAGAAGCTGGTGTCTTGAGTTGCACCACCCTTTTTGCCAGCTTAATTTATATCAGGTTGCCAGGTCATGTGACCAACCTGAATGGGTTTTGGATCCAGCCTAAATGCCCCCACCCTGTCCATTCCTACCCCCACCATGCCCCCCTTTCAGGGCTTACTCCAGTTTAAGATCTACCAGGCTTGACTCAGTCAGCTGAGTCCTGGCTGAGCTGGTATGGGGACATATGCTGGTTTATCTCTGGCTAAGATGAAGGTGAGGAAGTTAGGCAGTCATAATCTGGCTGTATGAGGACCTTCTTGGCTGAACCAGAGATCTGCTGGATCCTAACCCACTCATCCCAGCAGATCATCCTACAGAATTGCTCCTTAAGCCTGCTAATGACTGTTTTTGGACATTATAAAAAACAATGGTTACTCTTGACAGCGATGGGCCACAGCCAACTTTGGGCTCAAATGCTCCCTTCCCTCCCCTCTTTCTCCAGCAGTGTTGCAAGGAGGCAATTGGAAGATTTTGCTTCCTTTTTGTGACCAGACTTGTCTTTTACCAAAATGGCCCAAACCTGAGAAACTACGGCTATATTAATTTTAGCTATGACTCATTGTTTGAAATTTGTTTATTTCAAATGAGTTAGGAAACTGCTTTTTTCCCAGAAAACCAAAGTTAGTATCAACCACAGTTTAGGGTTCACATGCAATGCTTGACTGAAGTTAATCAAAAGCGAAAGCTTCCAATTTCCTCCTTTCAAAAGCCTGTCGATCATTCCTGTCATGATAAATCATGGCTTACTGTGATGCCCAAACTACTACGATAACATGTGTAAGTGCCAAACAGTTTTTACATGGATTCTTCTTAATGGAGTTTCCTTGAAAAGCACCAAGCTAGTTTAAACAGTATGGCTATTCACCAGGGTAAGTTTAACTGCAATATAGCTGAACAGGAAAAAAAAGGATCAGACATTATATTCTTAACATAGGCACAGAGGATGTAGGTGGATATTACAACTTCTCTGGGTAAGATCCTTGAAATTTTAATGGATTTACTTCTTGGTAAACTTAGTGGGTCAGTTTCCCACAAATAAAATGCTGTGTGTCTTCAGTTGCTGAAAGCAACTGAAATGCCTTGTTGAATTAAACAATAACAAAAAAGGGATAGATATTGAAGGGACTTCATTATTGACTTACTGTGACCAGTTCCTCAGGGTAATCCTGCAGTGTTGACTTTGAATATTACATACCATTTTCTACACCTGAAGTATAAGCCCCAAGGTGCATTTAAATTATAAAGAGATGGTAAAACCGAAGGTGACACCTTGCTAGAGATTTTTGGCTCATACTAATGATCTGCAGCACTTTAGCCTCTTGCTAAATCAGGTATGGGAAACCTGTGGCCTTCCATGTGTTGTTGGGCTCCAAGTTCCATCATCCTTGACCACTGGCCATGCTGCCTAGGGATGATGGGAGTTGGAGTTCAACAACACCTGGAATGCCACAGGTTCTCCATCTCTGTGTTAAACTATGACACAGATATCACACAACAATTCTGGCAAGAGCAGTTGGCAGCGAAAACTAAAGTAAAATGAGAGATGAATACTTAAAGCTGACAAATATAAAGCATGCAACGGAATATCCAGCTTGATTATTGGCTTACAGTAAACATCAAACTTTGCTATTGTGATGCCACCTGGTGAAACGATATAATCTTACCAAATTACGTGTTTATGGGAATCAAACTATTTTTTAAACTAGCAAATGCGATATTCATGAGCAGATGGCCATTAGATCAAAATACATCTATTCTAAGGGCCCAATTCACAGAAGTGGCAGGCATGTACCCTAAGTGATAAACATAGGTTTTTGCACTGCAGTAGAAATAATTTGTACGCCATGTCAGCTCCACTCTACTAGAAACCATACTTTGCTAGAAAAACCATGTCATACGTACTAATAGGTGAGTGTGTGTGTATGTGTGTGTGTCAATGAGCTTAAGGATACAGGAAATGTTTTTCTTATGCGTATTGTTCACAGAACATGGAAAAATATTTGAAATGAATGTTTGCACACAAAATGTATTTATGTATTAGGCATGTTGTGCATGCAGTGGCTCTGATCCAACCGAGAACCAAAGGAGCACCTGGAGCTCCACATTTACAGCTCTTTCAACATCCTGAGGAAAAGGGGCGTAGAAGAAACTGAATAGCGTCTCTTGCTCCCCCAATTCTCATTCTAATCTTTAGTGCACGGCCCCAGCTGCTGGGTGAGAAATGGGTCTCAAGTATGCAGCACCTATTTGCCCACACAATTCCCATCCAGCTAAAGAACCACATGGGAAGCTTTCTTTTCCATAGGCAGATCGTCCTTAGCTAGACTGGAATGATCAGGAGCAATTCAGGAAAAGCGAAAGCAGCAAAACAGGATATAGTGAAAGGTGGGGTGGAAAAAAATTCCTGACTAATGCTGGGTGGGCTTTCCCCCACGAGATAATTCTAATTGCTTACTCTGCAGATTTCTTATTTTTAAAAGCACTGGGTTTTCCCCCATAAGGAATCTTCTTTAAAAAAAAATATCTTAGAAACATATGCTAAGATGCAAGATATTCCCCTAGGTCTCATAATTCAACAGCATTCAACATTTCGAAAATCCGTGTGCCAAAAAAAGGAGGCCTGCTTATTCCCTTTCACCTACCAGCACAGTCCAGTACTTTTCTCTGTTACTAAGATCCATTAGACCTCCCTCTCCTCCCACCAGACCTCATTTTATTTTACTAAAAGGGACGATTTTAAAAGAATGTGGTTTGTAGTAAACCACTGCTAATAACTGAAAAAGACGTTTGAAGAGAATAATACTGAATCTTATCAGTGCTAAGGAGACAAGGATCCAGGAAAATAAACAAAACTTAGTCCAAGTCTTTTCTGCAGGAAAATGCAAGAAAAAGCCAGGGGTTATCTTTCTAGGTGGGATATAAGCCTAGATTGATATTGCCATTTGTTACTGTTAATGGTGTATGTGTGTGTGTGTGTGTGCACAAAGCTTCTCTTTCTCTCTCTCTCTCTCTCTCTCTCTCTCTCACACACACACACACACACGGATAAAAGCCCATAAATTCAGTATTACAATATTTTACTTAAAGGTAGACACATGAGTAAGTTTATCCTGCCATTTACCTTGCTCTGCATTATCCCCTTTCATAGTTGTTGAGACTTAGGGTAAAAGCCATCATGGCATTTCAGTCCAGCAGTGGCACACCACGTTTGCTTCGGAACACAATAGGAAATCAGCTTGCTACAGTTACAAGCCATTTAAAGGTTGCACCAAAATCAGTCCAACAGAAGAAACACCTTCTTATCCCTAAAATATCATTGTACAAATTGATGCTGCTTTAATACAGAGGTCCATCTGCCAGTGCTTTTGCAAAGAGACGTAAGGTATATTTACACTCTGTCCTCTTACACCCTGTGTACTACAATGTCTGCACAGAAGAACATGGAATCAGGATCACAGTCACCCTAAGTGAGCTATTTAGGAGCTATGATGCACACAAGGTCCCCTTATCCTCAAGGCTGCCCTCTCCATTAAAGTAAATAGGGCTCCATATACACACACAGAAGCTTTGTGTATTTGAGTACATATGAGGCTTTGCATCGGCCCATGTGTGCTTTTCCGTGGACTAGCATAGTAATGCTGAATTGTATTTTTAAAGGATTTAGAAATGCATTGTTTTTAACATTCGTGCTGCAAAACTTGCTTGTGATTTTTAAAATGTTCTAAATTTCACACAGTACGGGGAAATGCACAAGTTTCTAACTTTGCAACAACATACACAGCTAAGCATACTTTATCAAGGCCTTGTTACTGGATTTAAATAACAGAGAAGTTGCAACTGCTACCTAAAATAAATATGGCTGCAAACCTAAACACACGCACTGAAGACAGCAAGACTTACTTCTGAGTAAACATGCATAGAATTGCACCATTTGCATTACAAACTGCTACACAATAATAGAATCTTGTGATATTTCAGTAATACATATTGCAAAGTTAAAGCACAATCTACAGCTCACTAGAAGTCTCTGAGAAAAAATTCACGTAATTTATATGCTGGTCATTGTTTTGTCTATAGGTATTTACATATCCTATAACCCTTCTTGGAATCAACACCAAACACTGCTCCCACATAGGCTCTACATATCTGGTTAATAATTACGCCATAACACATATATTTTTGCTTACTCATTATTTGTGGTTGTGAACTGTACTATTGCTTGCAAGTCATGCATTTTTGCTTGGTGTAAAGATATTCTTCTGTTAATTATACAATGTAACCTAGCCACAAGCGAAGGGAAAAAGAAATCTCCATAAAAAGTTTGCTGTTCACCCACAAGTGGCAAAGACAAGCATTGAGCTTGAAATTCTGCTTTTTACTTTCTTTGGTTTGCGGTGCTTATAAAATGAGAACATTATATATTTTTATTCATGTTACTTGGCTTGTTCTATAAAAGCTTATTATAAACTGCTGCTTATATCACACAAAAATAATAATAATTACAAACTGTTTTTATATTGTCTACTATTATTGGACAAAATTAGTTTGCTTCGATGCTTACAATATGAGAGTGCCATACAGGGGAGCACAAAGCAATTCAGAACACACTTACTGCGTTGATTTTCAGTGTTTAAAAAATATTCCTTATGTCAACTGAATTTACACAGCTATGCTACACTATACGCATACACAGATGTGCATTTGTTAATATTATAATTCATCATGGTTTAAATTATAGAATTGCCTTGGGGGGGAATATTTCATTGAAATATTCCTGTTGTTGTAGGATAAATACTTAGGATTCAGAAATAATGTTTATAGTGAAAATGTTAACACAAATAATATACACTATTTCACAAGGTCAATGTCTTTTTTTTTTTTTTACGCCTATAAAGTTGCTACTAACAGAGAATGCACCGGGAAATAGACAGTGATGTTTTTAAAAAGCTGTTTATTCAAATTAAAAGCTTTGAAATTTTGTCCTGCAATTGTTTGCAGTCAAGTGCTGCAATATTCTACATCAAGAAAAGAGAAAGGCTTGCATTTAATTGCTACTATATGAAACTGTCAGGGAGGTCAGCTAATTATTTAATGCTGTGATAAAACATTTCCCACTGAATTTCTTCCTTTGGCTCCTGTGTCAGCACAGGTATTTTAAAAGTGTGATGCAGGGTTACAATTGTGGCCTGTAATCACAGAGAAATATTTAAACCAAGCTTTCTATTCTGATTTCTAGATGCCTAAAAATATACTCGCAACAACCTATATTACAGTGTACAATGCAAGCAAGCCTCTCTTGTCTCTTTTTCTGTCTCTCTGTAATTTTGCAGGAGGGAAATCCTACAAATTACAGCTATAGGAAGACCGAGAGTATCTGTTTTCCTGTTTTCTATTATTACATCTTGTTAAAAATCTGTGCCCATATGATATGCCTTCTGGATGCCAATGTCTCCCCATAGATATGCTGTCATCTTTGTACAGCATTAAAATTTGTGTATTCTAATGTAAGTCGACACAAGGTGCTATATATTGTATGTGTTAGTGGTATAGCACATTGTGTTTGCTTCAGTGAGAAGGTGTACACTGTAAATAACCCAGACCATGTCTGAAAAGCCAAAAGCAAATTGGATAGGATAATGATAATGTATTGTGGGGGTGGGCAATTGTATAGTATTATTTATTGAATACAGTGATACTGTTTCTTAGTCACAGTTCTGTTTAAATTGTTCTATTATTTTCTGCATACATTTATTCTATTCTGCTATACAAAACACACATTCCCCACAATCATTATTTTAAAGGGGGCAAAAGATTACCATTATAGCAGCCGCAGCCGCTAAAATCTGTAAGAATTAGTGTCATTGAGTTCAACAAGAAATTGATTCCACACAGTTTTTAATTATTACTCAATTAAACTTCATGCAATTTCAGTGGTGCCAAATAATTATTTATTGAGGGCAAAATGTTTAAAACTTAATTTCAATATTGTAACTGAGCATATGTTTGTTTGTGTGTACTTCTGTTTCATAATCATAGCAACCCTGGTCACAAACAAGCTAAGCACTGTAGTTTTCAATGTAACATATTCAAATGAGAAATTTAGGGTGCAATCTTATGGCAGGGTCTGTTGGGATGTGCAACTTAGGATCTGCCTCGGCCAGCATTAAGTCTCCAACCCTAGCTCTGCTGAAGGTACTTCCAATGTAACTTCTCATCCCAGTGCAACCCGCTCAGCGAAAGCTAGTGTAAGTCCCCCCCCCAAGGGGCACTGGGGGGCATAGTGGGAGGGAGACCACAGAGGTTAGGGTTTAAGCCCATTCAGCTCAGTCACATTACCTGGCAAGCCAGTATAGAACACTATTCTAAAGGCTCACTTTCCCTCTGCCAGACTTGGGCACAGCAGCAGTCCTGCAGCTAAACAGGGTTTGAATCTGGTATAACTTTACATTAGCATGCTTTAAGCCAGCTTCTTGTGCATAGGGTGGTTCCCTTAATTCTGGCTGGAAACTGAAAACAGACACAGGATGTCATGTGCCCCGCATGTCCCTCTAGTCTCACTCATTTTAATATGCCTTGTGCAGAGAAGTTCATGGTAGAGTCTTTCTACATATAGGAAATGTGTAAAATCTTTCAGTTGTAACTGATCCTTTTCTTACTCTACACATGTCAAGCAAGTTAAGAACATGCTTAAATAATAATATGTATCAGCATGCTTATGCATTTCTATATATTTTTGTAAAACAGGAAAACCCATTCATGCAGAATCTAAAACAAACTTGAAAGAAGATTTGCATTTTAGTTAGCTCAACTACAGTGACCTTGAGGTTAATAAACTGGCTTAAGCCCAATTTTTTTCAACTTCAAGTGCTTTGTGCTTCATGGTCTACCTCAAACTATGAACTGCTAAATTTTGTGGATTCAGGAAGAGAATATTTCAAAGCAGTTTCCAGGATAATATCCAGTTAGAAATTCCCAACAACAAAAAGTATGAAGCAGAAAGTAAATAAAATGGTAACTGTTAAATATTTAGTGTACACAAAAATTGAGCATGAATCATTCTAGGGATTATAAGAAATATGAGTATGTTGTATTATGTTTACATGCATATATTGTATATTTATGATTTGTTTCTGACATTTGTACCCCACTTTTCTATCAGAAGATAATCAGAACCGTAAAATAACCAGACTCACTCTTTGTACTAATATACTCCCCCCCACCTCTGTTTCCTGAATCTCTTTCACACATGCATATAAAATTACTGAAGAACAAAAAGGTTATCACAAGTGAGGTGTAAGAGGCAGTTAAAAATAAAATAAAAGAATCACCACTTTTACAGAAGTAAGAAAAGGAGGCAAAATGCATGTGTTGTTTCTGTTTCAATGTAAAGCTCTGTAAGAGACCTGAAGGGTCTTCAAGACTATCAGTAGTTCTTCTGCATACTGGGCTGAATGCTAGCCCTTAAAGCAAAAGGCATCTGAAAGCTTGCCATCTCTTCCCCTTCCATCCCCTTCTCTCCTAGGCAATCCATCTGCAACCATTTTCCTTACGTATTTGGATTGTCAAGGAGAGATGCAGTTGAATCCGCCCATCCGATACCCTCCTCTGTCAAGAATATTTCACTGAAATGTTTGTTTCTATCCCTGCTGGCAACATTAGGATGGAAATATTTAACCTGTTTCCATTACTTATACAAATTACTATTACATGGTAGAACAGATGTCAGAATGACAACTGACTGCCATACATTCTTTATGTGGAGAAGAAGGAAAGTTGTTAAGAGCATGCTCTTTAACACCATGTCCTCTCTTTTACCTGATTCATTAACTTCCACCATCAACATTTAACTTCCTTTCTGTTTCCATCTTTTCTCAAGCTGCTTTCATTTGGAAGCAAAGTCTTTCAGAAATATATATGTTTGATCAAGTGTTCTAAGAGGTTGCAGGAAAGAAAAGAGTGGGGAGTGAGGTGGGGGGGGGAGAAAGAAAACCCAACATCTTGTCAAAAACGTTATTTCTCTAACAGAGATGATGAAAAAGAAGTCAGTTAAGATGCTGGTACTCAAAGATGGCTGTCACTTCAGATAGAAGATGGCACAACTCACCTAGACAGGTGACACTTTGGTCGAGCAAAGGGTTGCTGCATTATTGAGAACACCAGAGATC